>NC_081408.1:112028871-112227342 GCF_030272615.1 Cryptomeria japonica
AATGAATGAACCAACTTGTAGGAGAATTCTTAAAAGAATATGGGAAAACTATTTTCAAAACTTAAATCAAACTGCAAGATGCCAATTAATTGTTCAAATGATGAAATAATTAAATTTTAGAGAGACAATGAAAATTCTAGGCCTAAGATCATATGAAAGTAATAGTGAAAGAACTATTATGAGAAATCTATTTGATACATATCAATCTATTGGTTCAAAATCACATAGTAAAGATTCTAATGCTACTCGACATGCCATTACATCAATCATAATGACCAAGAAAATTAAAAAAGATCATTTGATAAGCAAAACAAGTAAGTCATTAAATGTTAGTAGAACAACATTAAGTAAAGCATTAAAAAGGCAGGAACAAATAGAGGAACCTAACAATAATTCTCTTTGGGTATTCTCGAGTAGACTACCACGCAACGACAAGGTTGTTGTTGATGCACTAAAAACATTAATTGAAATTTTTTGACATGACAACACAAGAGTATCGCCCAACCAAAGAGATGTTGTTAGAAGGTGAAATGGGTCTACAGATTGTGAGCCACATGCCAAACACTATTTGGATATGACTCAAACTAAATTTTATGAAAGATGTCTTCAAAAGTTTCCTCAAATAAGAATTTTTCAAAGATTTTTTGAAATGATAAAACCTTTTTATATTAAGATTAATCATGTACGCACCACATGTTGCTGTAGGATGCATATTGAATTTTCCACGCACTATGATATTTTTCGTCTTATTTGTTCTACTTTGCACACTAACGATGTTTGGTAGGAATGTAACAAGCACCTCCTAAGTCAGCAAGAGAATTTATTTCAAGTGTGCTATGTAATAGACATGATGGTTGCATTTATTATAAGATGCCTTGTTTGGAAGGTTCTTGTGCTATATGTGGTGGTTTGCAACATTTACCAAGATGCATACATTTGGAGAGAACACATGAAATTGGTATGAAACTAGTTTCTTTCAAAAAATACAAGACAGTCACATATGCAGTTAAAGATAGAAAATATTTGAAGAGATGTGAGCTAGTGAAAAATGATATATGTGTAGCTCAATTTATTTAAATGTTTCAAGAGAAACTAGTTTATGAGTAGATAATGCATACACATAGAGCTCGATGGTTAGATGAGAAATTCAAGTTATGTAAGGACACATTTCCTCTTGACACCATTGTCTCTATCATTGATTTTGTTGAAAATTATACACTACAACCTCAAAATGAAGTGCAATCCATGTATTATCACTCTACACAAGTTTCTATTTTTGTACACATAACATTCATGCATGCAGATGATAGCATAGAGGAGGATAGAAAGGTTGTAAGAGAGTATCACTTCTACATAAGTGATGATCATACTCATTCATCGGAGTTTGTACAAGGAGGCTTTAAAGTTTTCTATGACAGTTTAAGGGAAATGAACATACGATATAACCGACACTTAATATGGTCAGATAATTGCACTATATAATTCAAGAATGCAAGGATGTTTTATTGGTTGACAAGGATGCATGTGACAAGTGGTGTACAACATTTTTGGAATTTCACTAAGGCTGGACATGGTAAGGGAGAGCACGATGGTGTAGGAGCATGTGTGAAAAGAGCCCTAGATAGGGAAGAATTGAAGTACGAAGGTGGTGCTGAGTTGATAGATGCAGAAACAATTATGCGATGGTGTAAGTCTATGATGGGTCCAGGTAATCCAGGTACGTCATTAGTTCGTAGATATTTTTTGTTGATCGTTGAATCTAACATTTAAAACTATCTAGATTGATTTACAGTTGCAGGATCGAGTGACATGCACTCATTTATGAGTTCAAATTCAAGTTCATTGGTAATTTATACAAGACAAATGGTATGTTTTTACTCTTCATGCATGTATTGTTTGTGGGAAGAATGTGAATCAAAAGAGTGGGTCGACAAATGGTCTTGTAGACCATTGGTTCCCATTGATTTGTATCAAATTCCCAAAGCACTACAATTGAGCCAGATGGAGACATCAGTGGATTTTGACCATGTATCCGACCTAGTGGATTCAAGTGATTTTTTGAGTTAATTTTTTTGCAAGTATTCTTTTTGGTTCATTTTGTTGTACATCATACTTTATTTTTTATATTAATTAACACTTTATAAAATACAGGTCATGTGTATGCAGTTGTTGCAGAAGAGAACAATGAAGAAGGAACATATTACTATTTGTGTCATTGTGTTGAGCCTAAAATAAAATTGACAACCACAATCATTGACAGAGAGGGTATTGAGAACCCAATAGGGTCTGTTGTCGTGACAGGAACATGGCTTTGGAGATACCCTATCAAGAATTTTGATGTTTGGTTGTTCAAGGACTTTGAAACACATAGACATATTCTTTATTTCTCTAACCTTGTTGTTGCAACAAATATTCATTTGATGAAGTATCGTGGTAGACCTCATAACAAGATTTTATGGAAAGTTCATGAATTTGACCATGAGCCAATACTTGACACAATACAGGTTAGAGCCAATCCTGAAGGCTCACTTGATTGATTCTATGGTTCAAAGTAGAATGATTTTGAGAATTTTGTATAAATTGTCGACGAATTGTTCTATATTCATTTTTTGTATATTTAAATGCCCATGAGCTGATTTTTACATGTTTAGGGGCATAATTTTGTATATTTAATTGGCAATGAGTTGATTTGTACATATGCACATGCCAAATTTTGTATATTAAAATGGCGATGAGCTGAATCGCACATATTGTAATGCCAAATTTTGTATAAAATCCCATGAGATGATTTGTATATTAAAATGGTGATGAGTTGAATCGCACATATTGTAATGCCAAATTTTGTATAAAAGCCCGTGAGATGATTTGTAAGACATTTTTTTGTATAATCAAATAGCCAAGAGCTAATTTTACCATATTTAGAGGCAAATTTTTGAATAATATGTAACAATGTTTTGTGACTATTTTGTGTGTCAATGTTTTGTGACTATGTTTTGAGTATATGTGATGTGTCCCTGGTCAATCATGAGCATTCTTGATTCTTGTATAATCATGTTGAATTATTTGAGTCATTATCGGGTCATAGGGGTCATAGATTGAGACTAGATATAATTTAAGAAAAAATTATCATTGTTGTCAAAAAAATTGTCAAAAAAGTTGTCAAGCAACTTCTACATTGCGTCAGTAGGGTATGACACTCGACGTTCCGATGTTTTGGGATGCATGACAGGGGCATGCCTATCATAAACCTTCCCACCTGGACACGCTCATGATGTCAGTTTGTGCACACGACGAACCGAATCAATTCTAGCCAATCTTGCAACTTTGCATTGCATGTAACTGATGACTTTTGCAGCAGGCGAAAAATATTACCAATCAAAAATGGCTCTGATTCATCAAAAATGGAGAGGAGACATTTTAGAGGATCCTCACATGATCCCATGGGCTCAAACGGATCGACCATATGTGTCCTGGATTGGAAGAAACAATCCATCAGATTTTGACAATTTTTTGGACTCGGGGCACTTGAGAGATCGCACTGGTACTGTATGACTCTCGATGTTCTGGCACTTTGGGATGCATGGCAGGGGCATGCCTAGCATAAACCTACCCACCCGGATGTGCTCACAATCTCAGTTTGTGTACACGACGAACCAAATCAATTCTAGCCAATCTTGCAACTTTGCATTGCATGGAATTGACGGTTTTTGGAGAAGGTGAAAAATGCTACCAATTGTAAATCGCTCCGACTCATTAAAAAAAGAGACAAGCCATTTTAGAGGAGCCTCACACGAACCCACGAAATCAAATGGATCAACCATATGTCTCTAGGATTTGAAGAAACAGTCTGTCAAATTTTGACAATTTTTTGGACCCAGGGCACTTGAGAGATTGCACTGGTACGATATGATTCTCGACGTTCTAGCGCTTTGGGATGCATGATAGGGGCATTCCTAGTGTAAACATACCCACCTAGACGTGCTTGGGATGTTGGTTTGTGCACATGACGAACTGAATCAATTCTAGCCAATCTTGCAACTTTGCATTGCATGTAACTAACGATTTTTGGAGCAGGAGAAAAAATGCTACCAATTGAAAATGGCTCTAAGTCATCAAAAAAAGAGAGAGGACATTGTAGAGGAGCCTCACATGACCCCACGAGATCAAACAGATCGACCATATGTGTCCCGGATTTGAAGAAATAGTCTGTCAAATTTTGATAATTTTTTGGACTCAAGGCACTTGAGAGATCGCACCGGTATGATATGACTCTCAACATTCTAGCACTTTGGGATGCATGACAAGGGAATGCCTAGCATAAACATGCCCACCCAGATGTGCTCGCATTTTCGGTTTGTGCACATGACAAACCGAATCAATTCTAGCCAATCTTGCAACTTTGCATTGCATGCAACTGACAGTTTTTGGAGCAGGTGAAAAAATGCTACCAATTGAAAATGGCTTTGAGTCATCAAAAAAAGAGAGAACATTATAGAGGAGCCTCACACAACCCCACGGGATAAAACAGATCGACCATATGTGTCCTAGATTTCAAGAAACAGTCTGTCAAATTTTGACAATTTTTTGGACTCGGGGCACTTGAGAGATCGCACCGGTACAGTATGACTCTCAATGTTCCGGTGCTTTGGGATGCACAATAGGGGCATGCCTAGCGTAAAACTGCCCACCCAGACACGCTCGCAATTTTGGTTTGTGCACGCAATGAACCAAATCAATTCTAGCCAATCTTGCAACTTTTCATTGCATGCAACTGACAGTTTTTGGAGCAGGCAAAAAAATGCTACCAATTGAAAATGGCTCTAAATCATCCAAAAATAAGATAGTCCATTGTAGAGGAACCTCACATGACCCCATGGGATCAAATGGATTGACCATATGTGTCCTGGATTTGAAGAAACAGTCCATCAAATTTTGACAATTTTTTGGACTCAGGGCAATTGAGAGATCACACCGGTACGGTATGACTCTTGACGTTCTGGTGCTTTGGGGTGCATGATAGGGGCATGCCTAGCATAAACCTGCCCACCTAGACGTGCTTGCGATGTTGGTTTGTGCACACGACGAACAAAATTTGACCATTGCGAACATGAGGGTGCTCTCGCACCAAACACATTGTTGTTTATATTCATATTGTCGATTTTTGTTGTTTATATTCATATTGTTGATTACATATGCAAATATTCATTTAAATTTATAAAAGGGTAGCCACCAAATACAACGAATACACAATAGTTAACTGAATACAAGGAGTTTTGTAGGATTAATTCAACATTTTAGAAATTTTGTCAAATCATATTCCACGATTGCAATGTTTTATATCATATATTTTTGTTGTTTATATTCATATTATTGATTACATATGCAAATATTCATTTAAATGTATAAAAGGACAACCACAAAATATAGCGAATACAAAATAATGAACTCATTACACATTTATTGGATCGAATATCGATATTTATATATATATAAAAAGGCATGTCTACCAAGTCAATACAAGTATTACAAAAATGTGGCATATACCATGTCCAAATAGATATACAATAAAAATGTAGAATATATCTACATGTATTGGTCATTCTATGACCAAAACTAACACTATATGATCCTAAAATTGTGGTGGATCATCAAAATCAAGCCTCTTTGATGCAATACATGGCTCTGTAGATGGTTGCAAAACCACAATTCAAAAGCCAAGTTAGAATTCTTTTGTAGAAAATAGTTCACAATTCACAATATAACTATGCATTTAAATTTAATTCCTTTGCAATTGAAATGTAGATTACCTCATCGGCTGATCTAGGAGCTAATGTCTTTGCTCTTCTCTCCTTGTCACTCTTAGGAGTTTTCTTGAAGACATACGTAAATGGATCCACATTATGGTCGTATCGTGAAGGGGTCTATTGTAGATTAAATGTACAATTAATACAATGTACTAACATAAATATATCAAAAACACTTAAAAGCTATAATATAGAGAACAATGACGTACTTGTGCCTGAGATGCTTCTCCAATGGACTGAGGATGGCTCACCATCGATGTAGAAACTATCGCTATTACCTATACAAAACATGTTCAAAGATTAAATACAATTAATATAATGATAAGTATTGAAGGTTAAAAACAATTAATTTTACATATCAAACAAACATGTACCGGATCTTGAGATGCTTCACAAGTGCAATGAGGAGGGTTCGCCATTGATGAAATAGGTATGGATATTTCCTATATGATAAAATTATAAGATTATAATATATCACAAGTTCACATATACGCGTGCATATAATCATGAAATCAAGAAAATAAAGTAGAGATACATACCTGTTCCCTCTCTTGATTTGCGGGCGAATCAGGTGCATTGAACAAATCCACAAAGCTCAATGGCTGTTGTACATGTAAAATAGACAAAAAACACTAATCAATCTAAAAACCCCATCTAATACTTGATTTCAACATTTTCAAACAATTGTACAACTAAAAATATGTTCAATTGCCTTCTTCCCACGTTTTGGCATCTTCGAGGAATTCTTTTTCTTAGGACGAGCCCTAGACACGGAGGGGGTACCCTAAAAAAAACAAAATTAACATGAGATATTAGTACAGATAATAAATTAAATATAATATTAATGTTCTAAAATGAAATGACTTGCATATTCCATCAAAACAATACATAAAAAGAGCTGTACAAAATATGATACCGTATAGCCTTGTAGGCCAAAATCAATCGCTGAGAGCATGATGTCATCAATCTGGGACATTTCGTCCCCTGTCAACACCTACAAGCCAGAAATTGGACCAAGCATTAAAGATAGTTAGTATATCTTGTATTTTTTTGAATTCAAGTGTACATTCTATTTTCACATGTTACAAAATTTATACCTCAGGCATTGAAGTTGCAACTATAGTAACTTGGGAGGTGTATGGGATACCACTACTGCATCCTAAAATGCATATTATTTGTCTTAATTTAAATCGATGTATAAATGAAAATTCACTTATTTAATTACAAATTTAAAGTGACTGATAAATAAAATGTTATGAATTCAAATCAACACACCTGTGTATGTGGCTCATGGGCAAACACCATGTCCATCAACTCATCTGTTAGCGTGACATCCTCAACCGTGTGAACTTGACATATACAACCGCAAATCATGCAAAAATTATATGAGGATCCATCTGCATCGGCTGCATCATCTATCCCCGAGCAACCGACACACATATGCTAGATGGGCTCTTTGTCGCCCTCTAATGACTCATCATCCAATACAATAGGGTGTGCTAATGATGTCTGATACTGGATGATGGCACCAGTCAATGTTGTGGCCACCTGAAGAGTCTGTAGCTCCATTGACTCTTTCAGCTCTAATGGGACAACATGATGCACCTTGGGTTTGGGTGCTAGGGGGCGGTGACTCTCCGCAGCTAATCACCTACGGTCTCCAAGTCTATCTTGGGCAGAGCCACCACCTCTACCATGAAACTCTCTCATGTCAAAATAGTTTGGCCGCACATTGAGCACAAACTCACAATATATTTTTCTCAAAAACTATAATGGCACCTCCTAATTATTACAAGGTGGATCATCAAAGACCATCCACCATCTCTACCAAAAAAGATTCTTCATTTGCACATTGGTAGACCAATGTATGGGAAACCTCTTTGCATTAAGAGGTAATGACTGACCAGTTTTGGGATCAACAAAAAGGGCACATATTTGTTGTTTAGTAATATTTTTGTTTTTTACTCCATCGTATGATAGCCCATTGGCATAGAATTGACGACACCTATCCCTAAAGCTTCCCCATTTGATAATTTATGTGGAAACAACTATGACACCACTAGCTAATGTTTCTAGGCTAGTGGCGAGGGATTGATGATGGTCAAGTTCAAAAGTTTTCAATTTAACAATCAGTCTATTGATTTTAGATGTATTTTGTCCTAACTGATAAATTAATTCTTCCTGTGTTTCGGGTGTGCGGTCAAAAGGAGGAATTGGGGGTTGTTCTTGTATATTTTCAGGAGGTGCATTTGGTTGTTCTTGTGGGTTTTCATGACGTGCATTTGGTTGTTCTTGTTCTGGATTAGAAGAATCTGGTTTTTGAAACAAAAAATAAAAAAACCTAATCAAAATTAATGAAATTAAATTCAAAATGTAAGACAAATTACATAAACCGGAAAGAAAGACAAAAATAAGGAAAAAATAACCTTGATCCATAGTTTGGAGGACAAATCTAGCACCCCGTTCGGGGTTTGGGAGAGGAAATGTGGAAAAAACGAAGTTAAAAACATGCTATTCATGGGTAAATGAGACCCAGTTTTTTTTTAAAAACTTTTTTTACCAGGCATCGCGTACACGGTTTTATTTGGATTATTAGTGTGTGCACGTTCATTTTCCTATGAGCAGCGCGTACGCGCTCATTTTCCTAATCATAGCGCGTACGTGCTCATTTTTCTAAAAGCAACGCATACGCGCTATATTCTCTAGGCTCGGTAAGAATAAACCTAAGCGCGTATGCAAAAATTTCAAATTTTAAAACCGCATACGCGCTGCTTGTTTTTCCATGCTTTTTTTGGGTGGTGTCCACCATCTTTGTGTACACGCCTGTAGAAAAGGCTTTGAAGTTCATTCAAAAATTTCAAGCTATTCATCAAGCAATATAAGCTCAGTTGGAGAAGAGCCAAGCCAAATACAATGATCGACATAACAAGCACCACATAGATCATCATTTTCAAGTTGGCGATCGCATTTGGTTACATATCAGCAAGGAAAGAATTCATGGTGAAGGTAAAAATCTTAATCCTATCAGATATGGTCCCTTTGAGGTCTTGGAAAAGATTGGTACCAATGTCTTTCGCCTGAATCTTCCTCCATATATGTAAATTTACTCAATTGTAAATGTAGAAAATCTAAATTTGTACGAGCCTCCAATGATTCTGAATGAAGAAGAGATCTTAGGTCCCATCATTTGATGACCTTTCACCTGGGTATATGTCAGAGCTACCAAAAGATGTCAGTCTTGACAAAAATGTCAAATATTTAAAAAGAGGTGCTATTGAGTACCTTAAAGTAGAACATAAAGGGATGCACCCTGGCAAAGCACAATGCATGGAGGTTGGAAAAGTGAGGGAGTTGTATCCTCACTTACTATTCGACTAATCAAGATTTCGGAGGTCCAAAATCCCTGCAATGGAGAGCATTGATCCAAGTGGATATGTTTTCCACCGAAAATTGATAATGCTCTAGCAGTTTCGGCAACGGTTACCAAAATAGGGAGTATGGGGTTCAAACCAAGAACCACCAATTTGCAAGATTAATGCTCCACCACTCTAATGTGACATCTTCACTAACTCAGTTAGGAGGCGGATTTAACAAATAACAAACTGCTAAGAGGGGATCCCCATGGGGATTGAACCTCCGACATCCTAGCTCCTGCAGATGGCTCTAAACCATTGAGGCACATGACTTATTCGACATATAAGTGGCAAAAAAAGTTACTTAAAGAAACCTATCGGGATAAGGCTGAGATTGGAGGGCCCTAAAATAAAATATAAAACAAAAAATTATAAACCTGAAAATATTATAAGGGGATATTTTAGACGGGTTAGGATTATTCTTGAAAGATTACAAAGATTTTAATGTTATTTTAAGGGGGATTTTTGAAGATTTATTGTTGTAAATGGGAAATATGGTTGTTTTGTAAAATCATATGGTTATGAACCATATTAGGCAGTAATTGTATATAAAAGAGGGTGAGTTTTGAGTTTGAGTTAGTGGTGATTTGTGAGAGAATTTTTATGGAGTTTGAGTGTTCATCTCTATGCATTGGAAGACTAATGTCCTTCTATTGCATTTGAAGGAGAAGGAATTTGTACTCATTGTAATAAGGAGACTTGAAACTTGTCCAAGTTGAAGACCTTGTAATTGTTGTTGAAGCAT
Source organism: Cryptomeria japonica (assembly GCF_030272615.1). Lineage (NCBI taxonomy): Eukaryota > Viridiplantae > Streptophyta > Pinopsida > Cupressales > Cupressaceae > Cryptomeria > Cryptomeria japonica. Next base: position 112,038,834 of record NC_081408.1, read on the forward strand.
AATCAAGGATCGGTCACTTTGTTGGAGAGGGGCCCAAAGACATAGCCATATTGGTGAACTCCATTATCAACTTGTGTTCTTGTCTTCTGTATTGTTTCTCTCTTTGTTAATTCATCTCTTTATTATTGTTATGTTCTTTTAAGTATTTCAATTACATTTTCAAGACCTTCCATTTAATCATTGTAATAGTTAATCATACACATGCAACAGTCATAGATCCTAACATATTCAGATCACTATGATTTGAAGTGGGATCTTAGGGTCTTTCATCAGATCCAATAAATGTTCGTTGTGTGCTATTGCTCTAATTTATGGGAGCATTCATATTATTTTTCTTATTGTTGAGCATTTGACCCTGCATCTCTATCATTGTAACAATCTTCTTTTCAATCTTATTTGATAGAACTATCCACACAGGTGTTTTTCTCTCTCTATTTTTATATTCACTCATTTTGTCACTTATGTTGAATTATTTTTCTCATCAAAGTGTTAACTTTTCTTTCACAAGTTGACAAGATCAAGATTTGATACCATTTGCAATGTCTCATTTGAAAATTTTCATACATATATCAAACGGAGCACACAATAATGATAGTTTCTACTAAATTTATAAATAAAAATATTTTTTTTTTAGTTTTGGATGAAATGGATTAAAAAAATTCAATTAATATGTTTGATTTTTTATTATACATTATATCTAAAATTCTGTTCCAAGAGTTCAACCTTATCTTTAGCAGTGTCTAATAAGTTAACTATCTAAGATTAGATTGCATCTTGTCTCTCTGAAACTGTTCTTACTTGATTTATTGCTTTTTTTGTCACCTATTTTGGGGCAATACCCAATAAGAGCCTCATCTTACATTGGGCCGAACTGAATAAATACTTTAGTCATGTTGAAGCCAAATTGTATAAAATTTTGGATATATCTTTTGAAAGATAATGATTTGTGTGCCTAAGTAGTCTATACGATTTATTGCATTTCTATTCTTCATTTATAATTGTATTTTGATATTTGAAATATAATTGTATTTCTATTTTTATCGAAACTATTGTTTTATTGGAAGTTTTATGATATTATCATAATAAATCATTGTCCAAAAGAAGATAGTTTTTTCTTTAAGAATAGTCTATTGTAGTTCAATAAAATGTGTATATGGTGAAAATGGATAACAATAATAACAAGATTGAAAGACTAAAATGGATTCAACCACTAAACCCTAGCCTAACAATGAACAAAGATCCACCATAACATATGAAGATAACCTAAGACAATGCAAAATAACTCAAAATCATAAAGATTATACCATCACATGTCCAATAGGGTTTTGATCTCCATTCTTCCTATCTCCATTGATCTTGTTTGATATGCTTGCTCTCAGATTTTTGTATGCACAAGAGCTCAATAAAGAACGGAATGTGGTTGCAAGTGGAATTGTAGTGTAGCCAAGTTGCATGAAAAATCATTAGCATGTGTCATTAGGGTTTGACAATGAAGAAAGCATCTCCTTAAATAGAAGACACAATATGAAATGGAGGGTTAAGATTGAGAGGTGTAAAAAGAGAGGTCGGCTAGGATTAGAGGGTAGGTAAAAGAAATACCAAAATAATGAAAGAGGTAGGTAGTGTATGAAATAAGAGATGAATGACATGTGTCATGTGTAGAAAAAGATAATGAATTAATTAAATAAATAAAGATTTATTTAATTAATAGAAGAAGTAGGACAATTAAATAAATAAGATATTTATTTAATTTAGGAAAGGGATAATTTAAATAAATAAATGTATTTATTTAAATGAGAAATAAGGCTAGAAGAGGATAAATGAATTAATTAAATAAATAAAAATTTATTTAATTAATAGAAGAAATAGGCTTAAATAATTAAATAAATAAAATATTTATTTAATTAGACATGACAATTTTGGGTGTCTACATTTTGCCCCTCTTTGAGACAATGCGGCTTGTCGCGTTGTTTCAAAGAAGATAAGATGAACTGATACAGAGTTGCCCCAGTATGGGAATTATATGCCCCCTCGAGAGATTGGATGAAAATGTCTGAAAAGATTGCAGACAATCTCTCGATAAGAAAGATGGGATAGAATGGGTTGAGCGAATAAAGTGACAAAGTCACGGGATGAAGAATACTGACTCGGGAAATGAGGGCGAGGGCTAGGGTAGGCTATAAGATAGACCACGGGCAAAAGACATCCCCATTGTCATCCACACCCTTAGAAGATTATAGTGTAGAGCGAGAAAAGAGCAGCAGCAATCAGCAGCGATGGCTTTCATTCATAGATTCGACCGTGTTCGCCGATTCCAGCGACCAGCCGATGCAGGAGAGCCGGTAAGTACCCGAAAACCTCCTCATACTTTCACGCATTTCGAGTTTTGTCATAAATGCATGTTTAGTAGCAATAAATGCGCTAGGAATAGGATAGTTTAAATATGCAAAAACACGCAACCGCGTCTGTGTCAGTGCCAGGCGCGTCTGTGTCAGACAGGCGTGTCTGTGTCGGGTCCAGGCGCGTCTGTGCCTGGAACCACGTTTGTGCTGAATACGGACGCGTTTGTGAAATGTAGAAGCGTCTGTGCTTTGTAGGAGCATTTATGTCATGTAGGGACGTTTGTGTTCCCTGGTCGCGTTTGTGCATGGCATAGGCACGTTTGTGTTCAGAAAACATGTCTGTGTCGCAGAAGCACGTTTGTGCAGTCTATAAGCGTGTTTAGGAGTTAAAAGCACGTTTGTGTGTTAAAAGTGCGTTTGTGTGTTTAAATGCATGGTTTTAGTCTTTTAGGTCAAATCGGCAGTTCTGTGATGAACATACGCTGTCGATTGGATAAGCTACTGAGAGGACACACTCAAGCAGGTCCTCTAGGAAGACTAGGATAGATCAAGGCACTTTGTGATGAACAGGGAGCACCAAGATAGGCAGCACTTTGTGATGAATAGGGAGTGCGAATGTGAGTGACACTTTGTGATGAACAGGGAATGTCACACACGTAGTACTTTGTGATGAACAAGGAGCACTACTAGGGTAGATAGCAACACTTTGTGATGAACAGTGAGTGTCACTAGGATAGATAACCAGATGCATTTAGGTAGCAAGTAGCATTTTGTGATAAACAGTGAATGCCACGATAACTGACAAAATTGATTGTTTTGACTGCAGGAGTATTTGCCTATGTTGGAGTCACGGGAGAGATTCCCGTCGACTCAGAGATTGCGACCAGAGTTGTCAATTCAGGACATGATTTCTATTGAGGAGATGGGTCTCACACATGTGCTCTATGTGCCTGAGTTTCGGGCAAACATGGGGTTGCTGACTGCGTTAGCTAAGAGATGGCACTCGGAGACGTGCACGTTTCACCTGCCGATGGGTGAGATGACAGTGACATTGGAGGATGTGTACAGGATACTGCATATCCCTATTGATGGAGAGTTGATTCCCTATGACCGTGACGGTGACAGGGAGGCATTGAGACGGGTTTTCCAGGATCCCGGGTTGGAGATGTGAGCAGGTCATGTAGCCTGGGATACCATGACTGCCACAAGTTTAGCATTGCCGACAGTTATTGGGGGAGCTATCAGTGGGTATTTGTGTCCAGACAGGGCCACACGAGGATTGGCAGTGGGCTGGGGAGGGGCATTGGAGACACTGATGACAGAGCACACCAGATATTCATGGGGGCCATGTGTCCTGGCACATTTATACTATGAGCTGCATCAGTTTGTGTACCACGGATCAGTGGGTTTGGGCTGCGGCGTGACTCTCTTGCAGGTGTGGGCTTATGAGCACCTTCCCATCACACGGCCCATTCATTTCAGAGGCAGAGGATAGGGACGGAGCTTCGTGCACTTGTACGACATGATTACTTCCCAGCCTCGGATTGGTAGATTGGAGCATTGGAGGCGCGTCATAGATGACATAGACATGGTCATCTGGAGGCCGTACCTGGGGTGCGAGGAGTGGGAGGACGACGCATTGGAGCTACCATATGCTTTCAGGAGCAGGTATCTGATGGGGCGGACGCCCTATATTCTGGAGAGGTAGCTTGTAGACAGGGTATGCAGGCAGTTTGGGCGGATCCAGCGGATGCCACGGGGCTCGGGCAGGTATGCCCGTACGGTCAGAGATCAGGTGCAGTTTGGGCCTCTATTATCATATGATCAGGTGGTGACACAGCTAGCAGAGATGATGTCGATGCCATGGGAGATGTGGCCAGAGGTAGATGATGCAGGGATGGACGCAGAGTACTCTGCGTATTGGGCAGAGCATCCGTTTCCCAGGTTGACAGATCCGACAGAGCCACTGGAGGGAGAGGGTGGAGGAGATGATGATGATGGTGGAGGGGATGGAGGTAGAGGCTGGCGGAGGCGGAGGGGAGTAGTGGGAGAGAGGCGAGTAGCACCTCAGAGGGAGGGAGGACAGGAGAGAGCAGCTCCGGGGGTGAGAGGTCGGGGTGGATTGCCCCTACAGGTGCCAGCAGCACAGGGTCCTAGAGCACAGGGACCTAGACAGGTGCAGGGACAGGGACAGATACAGGCACAGGTACCTATTCAGGCACCTAGACCGGTGCAGGCAGAGGCACAGGGACAGGCACCTGTAGAGGAGGAGCCACAGGCAGAGGCTGAGGGCGGAGATTCTGAGGAGGATGAGGTGTTGAGGCTACGAGAGATCTGCCAGGGCCAGGCAGATGAGATTGAGGATTTGGTGCGGGAGAGAGATCACCTCAGGATCAGGGTCAGAGACACAGAGCGGGAGAGGGATCAGGCCATCCAGAGATACACAGAGGCCGAGACAGCTCTGAGGGCAGGGAGGCGGGCAGCAGAGGATGCAGGGGCAGGCTACGCATATGTCTTGCGAGCCGGAGAGGAGATCGCCTACTGGAGGGATCTATACTATGCAACCGTGCCAGCAGATCAGCGGGCTAGGAGCTTCCATAGATCGTCGCGCACAGCGATGGCTACGGGAGGGAGTCGCAGGAGACAGGCATCCAGCGGTGGGGTCATGGGGCCTCCACCACCACCAGAGAGATAGGGGGATCCTGGAGCGGGTCCTTCTATAGCTCAGACTCCGTCGAGGCCAGGCGGCTCCGAGGGAGGGAGTTTCTCATAGCTATAGTGGGCTCCCATTGTATCAGTATATGTATCACTTCTTGTATTGTAGACACCTGCGGGTGATTCTTTGTAGCCATATGATTCTTTGGACATCATTGTATCATGACACTTTTGATTATATATGAGAGATGATTCTTTTTTGCGGCAGCTATATGCATGTGTACCTTATGCGATGAGATGCTTCTATGATGTATATGTTTTATGATATGGATGCTTATATGATGCAATGCAATATATTTTTGTTCTTTTATGTTGTATATGAGATGCATGATGTAAATGTGAATGTATGTAATGCAAATGATTATTTACATAATGAAAATGTGAGATGTGCTAACATGTGTTGTATGCAGGATGTGATGCAATTGTGATATCTATATGTATGTATAAAATGCTTATATGTGGTGATGCAGGTGTAACTATATGAAATGCAAATGTTTTTGGTGTGTCATCATACTCAGTCATATGATAGCGGGCTACATGGACTTGAGAAGGACAATGGAAGTCAATCAAGAAAGGGGGATGGAAGACAGAAGATATGAACGTGAAAGAGCTTCTTGTGCGTTATCATCATTGAGCTTATTATGGCAAAATAGGTTATGACAATCGAGGCATTTGTTCGACCCAGAAAGTCATTGTACCTGTTTGCATGGAGATAAGACAGTCACAAACAAGGAATGCCCCAGTTCATACTGGACTCACAGTGTCCTCATATCTTTGGACAAGTCATAGCATTACTAAAAGACAATCCACAGACAGCAAATGCAAATAGGTGACGATACCCCATCCTCGCCTTTCTAGTCAAAGACATCCTGGAGATAGAATCTCTAGTCAAAGACATCCTGGAAAAGCTAAAAGACATGTCACCAAAAAGATAAAATCAAAAGAAAACCAAGACTCGACACCAACATCCACTGTAGTCCTCAAGTTTAGTGTCTCTTGTCACTTGTTTAAGTCATGTTCGATTGTGGTCACAATGTTCACTTTCACAAAAAGGATAGATAGCACTGAACCATATGTTGTCTGAGTCTGTTGAAAGATTTGATTTTGTTGAAGCTCATTGTTGCTGCTGTGTCTTATTTGAAACTGACTGAATCCATGAAACTGATACCTTATTGCAGAGAAGACAAAACTTTATTGCGGATCTGCGATGCAGATGTTGCTTTATTGCGGATTGTGCACGAATAGACTGAAGAAAGCTGGAAGAAACTGTACTCCTCAAAACATGTGATGTTCTCAGTTCCACACCCATCACTAGACGTAGGAATTGGCCGTAGTCACAGATAGGATCTGATTTATTATGGATGGAAAGGGAGTTTTATTATGGATGAATTGGTCGTGAGTGTGTGCAAAGTGAAAGATGAAAGAGAATCCTGAAAGAGGGAGGAGCAAAGTCTCTACGCATGGCGCTGGTGACCCAGTTTTCACCATGGTACTTGCCCAGGGTGCCACCGAAGTGGTTTTCACCGTTGGACGAAATTATTTCTCTTTACTTTTTTTTTTGGGATTTTTCAATTTTTTTTTGTTGTCACAAGGCGCCTGTTTGCCAGGTTTTCACCATGTAACGATTTTTTTTGTTTTATAATTTTTTTGTATTTTTGCAAAATTTTTTGATTTTTTTGTATTTTTGAATTAGGATATTCCAAAGAGTTTATGTGTAGAACCTGCGAAGATGCATGCTGTTGATAGGATCCTCCAAGGGTTCACCTTCTGTAGTTGAGAGCTGATATGCCCCAGATCCATATACTGCTGTGATGATGTAAGGACCAAGCCAGTTGGGTTCAAATTTGCCCTTCTTATCTCTGTCTTGCTGATTCTTGGGGTTCTCTCTGAGGACTAAGTCACCTACCTCAAATGTGCGAGGCTTGACCTTGTGATTGTAACTGCGACTCATTCGTTGTTGGTAAGCCTTGAGATGATTAAAAGCAGTGTGTCGTCGTTCCTCCAGCAGTTCTAGTTCTTGTAAGCGAGAGACCCTGTAGTCTTCATCGTTGATTATGTTTCTCAAGGAGACCCGTAAAGAAGGTAACTCGACCTCAATAGGCAAGATGGCTTCAGTGCCGTAGACAAGTGAGTAGGGTGTAGCTCCTGTAGGTGTGCGGACACTGGTACGATAGGCCCAAAGTGCGGGATTGAGTTGGACATGCCAGTTATGGCCAGCGTCGTCGACTATCTTTTTAAGGATTTTGAGAATTGTTTTATTAGACGCCTCAGCTTGGCCATTACCTTGGGGGTAATATGGTGTGGAGAAACGATGAGAGATATGGAATCGCTCACAGAGTTCACGAACATCCTGATTCTTGAAAGGATGCCCGTTATCGGTAATAATGGAAGTAGGGATCCCGTATCGGCAAATGATGTAGTTCAGGATGAAAGTAGCGATTTGTTTCCCAGTAACTTGTGTGAGAGGCACGGCTTCAATCCACTTTGTAAAATATTCTGTGGCTGTGATAATGAACTTATGTCCATTGGAAGAAGGAGGGTGAATCTTGCCTATGAGATCGAGTCCCCACTGACAAAAGGGCCAAGGAGATGCAAGTGGTTGTAGTTCCTGTGCTGGTGCATGTATGAGGTCTCCATGAATTTGACACTATTTACACTTCTTGACAAACTGATATGCATCTTTTTCCATAGTAGGCCAGTAGTATCCAGTCCTGATGAGTTTCTTGGCCAAGATAGGACCACTAGTATGCGGACCACATATCCCTTCGTGTACTTCTCGTAATGCAATCTGAGCTTCGTCACTCTCTAAACATCTAAGGAGGGTGCCATCTAGACCTCGTCGGTATAGGATATCAGCTAGGATAACGTATCGGGAGGATTGGCGAATGAAAGTGCGGCGTTGGTTGTTCGATAGATCGGGAGGTAAGATATTGTCGCGAAGGTATGTGAATATGGAACCATATAACTGGGATTCAGGACCAACAACACATATCATTTCCGTAGGAGTGATCTCATATGACGGAATCAGCAGGTTATCTACCAGGAACTCATAGCAGGTCTCATTTTGCGGTAGATCAATGAGCGAAGCAATTATAGCCATGGCATCAGTAGCACGATTCTGTTCTCTTGGTATCTGCTCAAACTCTATCTTTGCAAAGTGTTGTTTCAGATCATCTACCAGTTGTTTGTAAGGCATTAGCTTTTCATCTTTTGTTTGATAATCATCAGTTGCTTGACGGATGACCAGTTGAGAATCGCCAAAAACACGAAGCTCTTGGATCTTCCACTGAACTGCAATTCTTAGCCCAGTTGTTAATGCCTCGTATTCCGCTATATTATTAGTGCAAGGAAATGATAAGCGGTATGACTTTGGTATAGAATCACCTTGGGGAGTTATAAAGAGTATACCCGCTCCTGCCCCGTGCTGTGTGTATGAGCCATCAAAGTATAGTTGCCATGGCTTTGCAGGTGATATTGTTAGAATGGACTCATCTGGAAATTCTGACTGTAGAGGAACATCATCTATCATGGGAGCATCTGCTAGTTGATCTGCGATGGCTTGTCCTTTTATAGCTTTTCTGTCCACGTATTCAATGTCGAATTCACTCAAGATCATTACCCACTTGGCTAGCCGCTCAGTAAGTGTAGCTTTGTTGAGAAGATATTTTAGTGGATCAATTCTGGCAATCAACTTAGTCTTGTGAGTGAGCATATAATGTCGTAATTTTTGTGAAGCAAAGACCACAGCGAGACATGCACGCTCAATTGGTGTGTAGTTTAGCTCATGTCCCACCAATGTGCGACTGATATAGTAGACCGCTTTTTCCTTGCCGTCAGGTATTTGCTGTGCTAGGAGTGCCCCCAGTGCTGTTGGAGTAGCTGATATGTAAAGTAGCAATGGTTGATCTGGAATTGGTGGCATCAAGACTGGCGGGTTCAAAAGATAGTCTTTGAGCACCTGGAAAGCCTGTTGACAGTTCTCATCCCATTTGAACTTGATGTTTTTGTGTAGCAGGTGCTGGAAAGGATTGCACTTATCTGCAAGTTGTGCTATGAATCTTCGTATGGACTGGAGTCTCCCTTGTAAAGACCGAAGTTGACTGATATTCTTGGGTGGCGGCATGTCCAAAATAGCCTTGACCTTTGCTGGATCAGCCTCTATTCCTCTTTTAGACACAATGAATCCTAGGAGCTTCCCGGAGGTTACTCCAAAGACACATTTCTTAGGATTTAGTCTTACCTTGTACTTTTCCAACCGATCAAAGACAATTGAAAGTATGTCCAAGTGTGTATTTCTGTCTATTGATTTAACCAAAAGATCGTCAACATAATCTTCCACGGTTATGTGCATGAGATCATGGAAGATAGTAGTCATAGCTCGTTGATACGTGGCACCTGCATTTTTCAGCCCAAAGGGCATGACATTCCAGCAGAAGGTTCCCCATGGACAAGTAAATGATGTTTTATGTTGATCCTCGGGTGCTATCCTGATTTGATTATATCCAGAAAATTCGTCCATTAAGGATAACATCTCATGGCCTGCTATGAGATCAACAATTAAATCAATGTTTGGTAATGGGAAATCGTCCTTTGGACAAGCCTTGTTGATATCCCTGAAGTCTGTACATATTCGAATGCTGCGATCCGGTTTGCTGACAGGTACCAAATTGGAGATCCATTCGGGGTAATTAATTGGGCGTATGAATCCGACATCGAGTAACTTTTCCAGTTCTGCCTTAACTAGTAATGCCACTTGCGGGTGCATTTTTCTCAATTTCTGTTTTACTGGTTTTGCCCCCAGTTTGACTGTTAAATGATGCATTACTAAATCGGGGTCTAGTCCAGGCATATCAGCATAAGACCATGCGAAGTTGACTTGTCGTTCCTTAAAGAAGCTTATGAATCTTGCTTTCTCGGCCTCTGTCAATGATTGAGCCAAAAATATGTTATGTGGAACCTCTGTTGTACCAATGTTTGTCTTTATAGTCTCCTCTACCAACATGGATGACTTTTCCTCGTATGATGCTGGGAGAATGTCAAGCCTTCCATCTTCGGGCGCCTCAGAGAGGTTTTCACCCTCAGATACGTCCTTTCTTTTTACTTTTTTAGAGTCAGATAGCGCCACAGTGTGGTTTTCGCCATAAGACCCTTGTTTTGTTTTTATTTTCACATTTTTGCGACTAGAAGGCCCGACACCCTCACCAAAGTATGCCATGTTATTAAGCTCTATGGCGTATCCTGCTTTATGGTCTCCAAGAGGAAGATCATCACGAATGCCAAGATAATCGACAATAGCTTCGTCATTTTGAAATGTATCAAGCTGTGCTGGTCCATCCTGATCCCAGTCAATGAGTTGGGGGTGAACGAGGGGAAGGTCTTTAGTGTTTTTAAAGTCCACAAGGCTAATAGTGAAGATGTGATTATATTCAGGTATGTCCAGATAGTCATCGAGGTCGTCAATGGCACTCTCCTCATCAGTTTCGATCGTGAGTGAGTCCAAATTATCATCACTAGTAGCACCCTCAGGGACAGGTGTCCTCATCCTATGTGATCTTGACCTAGGGCCTTGAAACGAAGCTTGTGCGGGATCCTTATGGGTTGGTTCTTGACCAACTCTGAATTTCTTGTAAAACTCCTCCTCCTCTGTAGGTTCCTCTGGCTCTCTAAATGTCTCGTTGAGCTCATAGTCGCTGGAGGATTTGTCTGAACCCCATTCCCATTCGTTGGAATCTGTAGAATAGTCATCTTCTTGTTGAACTTCAGCCACTTTGACTCGCCATATTTGTTTTGTTCTTTTATTTTGAATCTTGGGATTTAGAAAACCAAGCCCCTTGGAGCGTTCCCTTCTTGTAGTTAGCTCAGGTTGTAAAGGCTCCATGACACCTTCTTTGCGTAGTCCAAGAGGACTTTTTCCATCATACCTGAATCTTTGCAGAATTTTGAAACCTTTGCCATAGTTCTCACAAGGTATTATAATTTGATCATGTGTATCCTCTTCAGCATCCTTATATAGCATTTTATATAAATTTTCTTCCTCTAGTTCGCCCCATTTTTGAAAGACGGTAGGATCCCATTTGAGTAGCATGATGGAGATTTGCTTATTAGGATGTGGCCTCCCATATTCCTTGGGGGAGTTCATGACTTGTCGTAAGAACATTTTTTGATTCAGAGTGTATTCTCCCATGCCTTTGTCTTGAAACTTGGCTCTAAGTTCACCTTGTTTGGATGTCGAGGGCTTTAATGACTCAGGATCAATATATGCTGAAGAAGGAGTAGCCTCACGATTGCTGGGAATGATAGTCTCAGTATGTGATCTCAAGTTATTGCAATATATGAATGGATTTGGATCACCATTGACCGTTACCTCGACTCCATTATGAGGAAACTTAATGCATTGGTGGTATGTTGATGGGACTGCCCTCATTTCATGAATCCACGGACGTCCTAGCAATATGTTATACGTGAGGTCTAGATCCAGGACTTGACAAACCACGTCCTTTGTGACTGGCCCTATTCTTAGTGGTAAGATGACCGTGCCCTTGGACGAACGCTCTTCATCATCATAAGCCTTAATAGTGATTTGGTTTGTAGAATTTACAGCTTTGTCAGAATATCCCAATTGTCCGATGGTGCTCAATGCACAAATATTAAGACCTGCTCCTCCGTCTATCAGGACTCGTTTTATTCGGTGTTTATGTATGAAGGCTTCAATGTGTAGAGGTGCATTATGAGGCTGACTTATGGAGGCGTCATCGGCTTCTGTGAATGTGAGGGAGTGTGGAACGGATAAGTATCCCACCATGGCTTGAAACTGGTCCACGTTCAGATCAGTAGGGACAGCAGTATCTCTCAAGGTTTTATCAAGGATAGCTTTATGTGCAGGAGATATACGTAAGAGCTCGAGAATAGAGATGAGTGCGGGTGTTTTCCCTAATTGCTCTACAAGGTCGTACTCAGGCTTGGTAGATGAAAGATTGGTATTCTTAGTAGAGGCACCTGGCAATGTGATCTTACCTCGACGGGTTGTAACATGACATTCAGAGGTAGATGCGGACGAAGATCCCACACCTTTTAGGACAATTTTGGGTCTTTGAGAAGGATTCTCAGGATTTTTGTTTTTGATAGTAATGGTAGAAATATGATTGTCCATTGAGATGTGATTAATAGTGGAATCATAATTGTAAGATGCTCTAGTGTAATTGGCTTGATCATTTGTGAGTTTGCCTTTTCCCTTGTCATGTTTTGGGAATGGTTCCTTAAACACCTCATGCTCTTGGTTAGATGCATGTCCCTCAATCTCAATATCTCCTCTGTCAATGAGATCTTGTACAATGTTTTTCAATCAATGGCAATTACTTGTCTTATGACCCTTGCTCTTATGAAATTCGCAAAATTCATCATCATTCCACCAATTCGGTTTTACCTTTGGTTCATATGGAGGAAAATCTGGGACCGTGATCACTTTGTTTGCTACAAGCTTTTTGAATACTGATTTAAGTGGTTCTCCCAATGGAGTGTACTTCCTTCGTGGTTTGGAAGCTGTTTGATTGTTCACTTGATTGTTGGTAGAATTTGAACCAGAAAAGATGAACTTTGGTCTTACTGTGTTGGCATCAACAACACCATCATTAACCGTGTTCTTGTTCTTGTTCCAAAATTTTGGTTTGTCCTTTCCTTTGAAGTCCTCTTTGTTTTCTTTGAATAGCTTGATAACTCCTTGTTCAATTAAGACTTTTTCTGTTGCTAGGCCCTTTTCAATGACATCCTTGAATGTAGACAAACAAGCTTTTCTGAGATCATAGCCAATAGCTTTATTAACGTTTTGTGTGAACATCTCCACCATTTGTTTTTGCGGGATCTCACAAGAGCATCTGCTAGCTAAGTTTCTCCATCTCTGTAAAAATGTTGCGAAAGATTCTCCTTCCTTTTGTTTCGTATTGCACAAGGTAGTAACTGAGACATCTGTTTCAATGTTGTAAGAGAAATGCTGAATGAATGCCTCTGCCAAATCGCCCCATGACTTAATACCGGGAGGTAATTGAGAAAACCATTCCATCGCTTGATCTCCTAAGCTCTGTGGGAACAACCTCATTAAGTATGTTTCTTCTGCAGCTACCTCAATGCAAGCTATGAAGAATTGTCTTATATGTGCCTTGGGGTCTCCTCTCCCTCTATATTTGTCAAATTTTGGTGTCACAAAATGTGGAGGAAATGGAGGCATTAGAATGCTCTTATCGAAGGGATAAGGGCATATATCTCTCATAGTGTATGTGGGTTTTGATGTGCCCATGTCTTCCACTTTCTTTTGTAGATCTCTAATTTGTTGCTCCAAATTATTTTTGGGAGGAGATGGATTTCTTGTAGCATATCCCATGTTTGAAACACCCATTTGAGGAGGAGCTTGCTGCATATATGGATGATACTGATCGTAGACATGTCCATATGGAGGTCTATATTGTTGCGACATATATGGAGCACTTGGCATAATTTCTTGTTGAGGGACCCCATATCTGTTTTGCGTATATAAACCATATTCAATAGGCCTTTCATTTTCCATTGTGTTGCCCCCAATTTTGACATGAGGTCTCCTTGTGTCAAAATTTTGAGGATGTCCTTGAGTATCTACTTGTCTTGATGGATCTATACCTTGAGCATGTGTTTGAGCATAGGGCCTCCATGAGGGTCTTTGAGTGTAAGTATCATATGCTTGAGCTTGTGTATGTGGGATTGCTGGTTTTTGAAGCAAAACTGATGGTGACTCCGGCATCATATTATTTGGTCCTCCATTATTTGGTCTCCTTTGATCCATGTTATGTTGAGTTTGTTGTGAAGGTCTACTTTCCATAAGTTGAGATAAGTCAAAATCATGCGGTATTTTGGCTCCACTTTGTGCCATCATGTTTAGAAAGTATTGATGATCTCTCCTCATTATCTCTTCAACCAATCTATTGAATTGAGGATCCATTATAGATTCTTGTATGTCTGCTGATAGTATTGAAGAATTGTCCACTGTGTCATTGTGTGTAGCATTGTGTATAGTATTTGCGCTTTCCACATTTGGATTGTGTCTATAAACATTCATGTCTGGTAATGTAGTGTGCTCAGGATTGTAGAATAGATCATTGTCATACTCATAAGAACTCATGTTTACGGATTCTTGAGCTTCTTTAGCTATTCTCCTAGATTTTTGAAGGCGGGTTTCAACCATGAACTAGGTGTTAGACCAATATGTGAGAGACTAGATGAAAATGACAAGAGTATGGAAGACCAAGAGTTGCATGGAGTGTAAATGAATCTTGAGGTGTACTTGCAATGTCCAAAGTGTAAGACCAAGTATGTAAGTAGTAGAGTAGGTGTGACTTCCAAAGAGAGGATAGTTTCTCTTGATGAGGTAAGCTGACCTTGACCCTAAGTAAGACCAAATGAGACCCAAAGGTAAGAAACCTTGATGAGGGACCACTTAGCAAAGTGTAGTAGTATGTAGTGTGTTGACAAAGTATGATGAGGACAAGCAAGTGACCTTTTTGACTCAAGTTTAGACAATTGTGAATGTAAAATGAGGTATGAAGCAATGATGGACTGTGTAAGACCTTAGAACAGGCTGAATGCTAGATTAAACCTGAAGAGACAACCTAGGAAGCTCAAGTATGTCAAAACTGATTTTCTTTGTTTGCCTGACTGTTAAAATTTTTAAATCCTGACACAGACGCCTCTGTATACTTCACAGACGCGGTTTTAAGACACAGACGCTACTCTGTTTGACGCAGACGCTGTTAAAAACACAGACGCTATTATGTACTTCACAGACGCGTTTATCCGACATAGACGCGGTTTGAACAGACACAGACGCGTTTCTGTAACCTTAGTGCAATTTTTCCTATCTATGAAGTTGTTTTGTTGTGACCAAATCTGATTTTTCGACTGTTTTTCGTGACAAGAGGACACAGTGTTGATGACTCAATGTTTGCAGACTGTTTAGACTCCAAAAGTGTGTTGTTTGATGTAAAAAGTTTTTGCATACACTTGAAGACACAAAAAACACAATGTTTTGCTGTTTTGTTTTGAGTGTTTGAGTGTTTAGCATAAGACAAGCACAAATCTTAGGGCTGGCCAAGACAATAGTTGTTGATCCCACATAGGGTTTTACCCCCGATGCTACGCTATTCAGAGCAGATACTTAGATGCTTGACCTCACTGGCTCCACCCTCGGCACTCACTTCTCGGGTCAGCCAAGCATCAGTCCCCATGAAAACTCCCCATGGTGAACTTTGTATCTCTACTAAGAACCATATGTGTGTGGGCCGCTACCAGAGGTCCGACCTCCTGCCTCAACAACTAGAAGGATTTGGGCATCTAAAACAAAGAGGTGCTAGTAAGGGCATCCGCTCGTGTGGCCATACATGCGGCACTTTCAGCTCTGTAAATACAGAAGGCTCCCAGCCGGTAGGGGTTACGCCCTACAAATGATCAAATAAATTTGATCAAACGGGTTTATGGGGAGACATAGTGTCGGTATGAACTAATCAGCACACGTTATTCATAGTTTTCACCATGAATACATTTGATTATAGTGGTTTGGATGAGGTGGGTTTTCCTCGCTACCACTTGGGTCGTTCTCTTCTCACTAGTAGTCCTAATGACCACACGGGAAGACAGGCCCTCTAAAGAGTAAACAAAAAGAGCCTATTGCTCAAGACACAAAAGACAATGATTCAATTTTAGTGCACCAATTGAAGTGTTTGCTAAGCTATGAAACAAGGCACACAATAAAAATTACAAAACCCTAGCTAAGGCCCTGCAACAAAATTGTTAGTAGTTTGGGTTGTTTCAAATGATAACCCCTTCCTGCAAGCACACAAGTTAGGTAAATTTTTAGAAAACCCAAAAAGACTTTGTGAAAAGGGGCCTTCAACAAAAACGTATTTGCCTCCAAAGCAAGCTGCACAAACCAGGTTAGCTAGATCTGCAAAGGTTAGCCGAAAATAAACCAGATCTGAAACCCTAAGTACAAAATCCGAAAACCCGAATCAAAGAAACTTGAAAAATTTGCAAAACAGAAAGCACAGATGCCTTTATACCAGACACAGACGCGTCTGAGCGACACAGACGCTGTTCTGCGATTCACAGACACGATCAAAGGCCACAGACGCGATTCACGATATCACAGACGCTTCTTAAACACAAAAACGCGATCCGAACACTCACAGACGCGGAAAAGAACCTAAAATGTCGTCGAAATCGTCCAATCTGCAACTTCAAAAATGCAAAATCTGCAACAAAATGTTAAATACAAAGGGACAAGAGTCCCACCGGGCGTGCCAAAATGTATATGGTGAAAATGGATAACAATAATAACAAGATTGAAAGACTAAAATAGATTCAACCACTAAACCCTAGCCTAACAATGAACAAAGATCCACCATAACATATGAAGATAACCTAAGACAATGCAAAATAACTCAAAATCATAAAGATTATACCATCACATGTCCAATAGGGTTTTGATCTCCATTCTTCCTATCTCCATTGATCTTGTTTGATATGCTTGCTCTCAGATTTTTGTATGCACAAGAGCTCAATAAAGAACGGAATGTGGTTGCAAGTGGAATTGTAGTGTAGCCAAGTTGCATGAAAAATCATTAGCATGTGTCATTAGGGTTTGACAATGAAGAAAGCATCTCCTTAAATAGAAGACACAATATGAAATGGAGGGTTAAGATTGAGAGGTGTAAAAAGAGAGGTCGGCTAGGATTAGAGGGTAGGTAAAAGAAATACCAAAATAATGAAAGAGGTAGGTAGTGTATGAAATAAGAGATGAATGACATGTGTCATGTGTAGAAAAAGATAATGAATTAATTAAATAAATAAAGATTTATTTAATTAATAGAAGAAGTAGGACAATTAAATAAATAAGATATTTATTTAATTTAGGAAAGGGATAATTTAAATAAATAAATGTATTTATTTAAATGAGAAATAAGGCTAGAAGAGGATAAATGAATTAATTAAATAAATAAAAATTTATTTAATTAATAGAAGAAATAGGCTTAAATAATTAAATAAATAAAATATTTATTTAATTAGACATGACAATTTTGGGTGTCTACAAAATGTATATAAGTACTTTTAAAAAAATATTAATTAATAATGTTGTCTAAGATTGATAATATGTTGATTTAGGATAGTTATTTTAGAAAAGCAAGAACAATAAAAATGAGTTTTTATCATTGTGACTGAATAATATAACACAATCTAGAACAACAAAACAATATGTGCATTTTGGAATCTAAATCTATGGTGATAGTCTACCCATTCCCCTTCGAATTAAAGTATTATTTTATCTCTATCTAAAGATAAGCTAATGGATAAAGACAAATATGAAATTATAGATCTTTTATAACAAACTTGTACTCTAAAATTCACACAATTTATTGAAGTCACTTTGATCAAATATACCTCTCCATCTTCTACCTCTTGTAATATTTATAAATATTTTGAAATGGTTCCCACTATGTTCCAAAGAGTTATGTTCTCCAAGGTCAACCCATTAGAATACATGCGCACAAGATTGAAAGCAACAACACTATTCAATCATGTAACTACTCCTATGATGATTATGTAGTTGCAATTTTTTTTCGATGCACTAAATCTAATTTTTTTTAGTCCTTAAAATGAGAGAGGATGAATGATTTTCAAAATTTCAAATGAATGACATGGCAACATTTGATCTATTCTTGTGTTCAATCAATCCTTGATGAAAAGGCTATATATGGGAGTCAACTAAATTAAAATTAAAATTTTAAACATTATAAATGACAATTTTGTGACTACAAACTTATCTTGTGACATGAAAATATGATAGATTGATGTGGGTACAATATATCTATGAATGTGTGAGTGCATAGGTATAATAAATAAGTGAATAGGTTATATCAATAAAGGTGTTGAAATATATAGATTGGATAATAAATAAGCATATAAGAATAAATATAATTGATAGCTAGGTAGTATAGAGCAATGTATCCAAACTTGAATGAAATAACATAATATGGATAATATGTATAAATCTATACACTATTTTCAAATTTGGAAAAAAATGAAATGGTATGGGTATCCAAACTCTATCATCAAACTCCCCCCATTTTTTCTGTGATCTAATCCTATCATAATCACATATCTTACTACAATTACATCCATAAATATAGGCTTAAGAAAATATTTATATATTTTGACATCAATGGATATAACCAAGGGTACACATAAGGTAATGAAACCTACAAGGTGTCAAAATATATATGTCATTTGTATGCAGTAAAAAATAGAACTAAAGATAAGTACCTACATGTAACTATACAAAGGATATCACACATCATTAGCATTTGAGGTGGTTACATATCCATTTGAGGAAATTATATCAATAGTCAAACATAAGATAATAGATTTTATATATCTTATGATAATATCTTAGCCAAATTATTGCTATAACAATAGACTATGTTATTTGATGATTTTATTTTTTTACATCTTATTTTCACATTTCTTTGTGTGTTTAGATACCACCTTAAATCATTTTTCTTTCAACATGTGTTTTAAAATTGCATTAAATAACATGACTAAATGCACTCTATCTAATGATCCTACAAATTATTATACCATTATTGTCATATTTTCATGGTAAATTAAAGTATCAATTCAGAAGTCATGTACTAGTTATTATCATTCAAAATATTTTTAGGTCAATATGTAATACACTTTAATGTGGATTTAACTCAATCTTCTTACCCTTATATCAAACTTCAAAAGTCACATAATTTTTGAAGTATAACGAAGCAATCTATTTAAAAAGTTACCAATATTTCTACAATTCCTTCCCTTAAATAAAATTATCCTAGGAAGTTTCTTAACTATATGAATGTTTGGACTACTTTCTTGAATTAGGTGGACCTCCATCAAGTTGCCTCGTGACCCTCGTTAAAGCATGGGAAGCCATGAGTCAGTATCTTCTTATCACTAGAATAACAGATTAAGAAAAATGGATTGTGAATTTCATAAACAATTATAAGATCCAAAAACACACTTATTCCTAGAAAGTACCGAGTTAGGAAAACTAGGACAACATTGAGGGAAATGTGTTTATGCTTTTAATGCCTTGGTTTATCTCACAAAATTTAAGTTAGAGTAAAATGTTTTATTTAGTTAATTAATTTAATCATATTGATTAATTAATTCAGTCACCTTTTCTTTTTTCACTTAAGCTAAATTGAGGAAGCTTTTTTAGGCATTTAATAATTATTTTATTTCATGCATTCAACCCTTAGGGTTTTCTTTAAGGTTTTGATCTCCTTTATTAAATGATTGATCTCATTATAATTAATTCATTCTGGCAAGTTAATTCAATTTTGATTCTTGTTGCAATTGTCTCCAATTATTCTTGCACTCTCTTGTTTGTAGGTTTTTCTCTTGTGTGTGGCAGGTATTTGCATGTAGGTGATTATTGGGCACTATAAAATTCATAAATCATGAATTCTAACATGGTATCAGAGCTCTAGATCTAAAGACCTTATTCACCTTTTTAGGAGATATTCACGATTTCCAAGAATCAGAGCACTTTGGGCTCAAATCAACATCATCATTGGACTCAGAACATCCAAAAACCCCAACATCACATGTTCATTCGCTCAGATCAGACATCGTTTGCTTTGAAAAAAAATTCCCCTCCTTGGCTAGTCGTACGAACGCAGGTACAATATAGGTATTTTTTTCTTTTAATTATTTTTTATTTTTAATTTTAAATTGAAATTAAAAAATTAATATTTTTTTTCAAAAAAAATTTTGGGGGGGCTTTTTTTTGGCCTTTTGTAGGCATTGGCTCACAGGCCACCTGTGGATACCGCGGGTGTACCTACGGGCCCACAGGCCCTATAGTAACACAGGGTACTTGCAAGTCCCGTAGGCAACTTGCGGCCCGTAGGCCCTGCGTCCATAGGGTACCTGTGGGCAACTTGCGGGTAGGCCCATAGGGACATATTTTTTAATTTTTTTTTAAATATAAAAAAAACTTTAATTTTTTTATTTTGTTTTTTAATTAAAAAAACATTTTTTAATTAGTTTTTTTAATAAAAAAACTTCTTTATTGGATGTGTTTTTTAATTTTTTTTAATCTTTTTTTTACGCATGTGCATTTTTCAATAAAAAACAAATTGTTTTTTTCTTTTTTCAATTTTTTTTTTTTGCATTTGAATTTTGGTTTTTTAATCAATTTTTTTGCATGCATTTTTAAAATAAAAAATAAATTGTTTTTCTCTTTTTCAAAAAAATTTTTGGGGGGGCATTTTTTTTTTAATAAAAAAACTAATTTTTCCCTAATAAGAAAAAATGGGAACACATTTAATTTTCACCTAACCTGTATGCAGTGTTTTCCAACTGGCAACCTTGGGGGGGAGGAGTTTTGGCTGGGTTCCTTAATTTCACCCTTGGCTATATTCCAACCAAAGGGTATATCATCTGCACAGATTTCTACAGGGCATATTTTTGTGGCAGCCTCATCTACAGGTTTTCTAGTTTTGCACACTTGCATTTCATGTTGGATTTTATTCTTTGAGCTATGTTGTACATGCACTATCGTAAAGTGCCACACCTCTTTGTCCTTCATCTTTTGATGACACATATGATGCAATTCTTTTGTATTATAGATGAGTAATTTGATATTAGACCTTTGACCTGTCTCCTCTATTGAGCATGTCAGTATGTTTGTGTAATCGATATTTCACATACTTGGTCTGCATGCCTAATCTTTATCATCTGCAGCGAATGATTCATCGTCATCGACATTGGTACCTGGTTTTGTCACACTTTGACATTTTTGGTGCAACATTAGTTCTCATTCTTCCTATGGAGGAACATTTACATGAGATTCTACATTTTTTGGAGGGCTTCATGGTCTTCTTTCGTCTCTTTTTGCAGAGGAGTTTTTTTCCCACTAGGTTTTCTCCTTTTCTACACTTTACAGAGATTTCCATGTTTTGATTGGGTACCTCATCAAGCTTTGTTGTTGAGACCCAAATTTGCTTCTGGTTGCCTTTGTTGCATGTAGCCACATTCATGCACTTATCTTTTTTGCTACTCCCTAAATGCATCTTAAGGGGAGGTGTTAGAGTAAAAGGTTTTATTTACTTAATTAATTGAATCATTTTGATTAATTAATTAAGTCACCTTTTCTTTTTTCACTTAAGCTAAATTTAGGAAGTTTTTTTAGATATTTAATAGTTATTTTATTTCATGCATTCAACCCTTAGGGTTTGCTTTAAGGTGTTGATCTCCTTTATTAAAGGATTGATCTCATTGTAATTCATCATTTTGGCAAGTTAATTCAATTCTGATTCTTCTTGCAATTATCTCCAATTATTCTTGCACTCTCTTGTTTGTAGGTTTTTCTCTTGTACGTGGCAGGTATTTGTATGCAGGTGATTATTGGGCACTATGGAATTCATCAATCATGAATTCTAAAAATTTATTGCAAATGTAAATTGAAATTACATCTATGTAATAAATTAACCAAAGTGGGTCCAAGTTTGTGAAATTATAAAGAGATTCCATTTACTACACTACACTAGGGAAAATTAAGATGAGTTAACCAAATAGGTCAAGCTCTACTTCTTGGTCTATTCTCTTGCTAATAGTTATCATTTGGTCATTAGTTTGGGTAATTTCTTAGCACATAGCAATAGACAAACACATTCAATGCATAAGAAGCCTATTAAACTTCTATTCTCGGCTACACTATGACTTTTGTGATGTGGAATGTATAAACTAAGAAAATAATCTCAATTATGTGGTCATACATATTTCAAGGGACAAATAAATCTTAGGTTCTAAAGGAATGAAGTATCATATATGATATAGGAATCATCCTCCATGACTAGTATATCTCAAAAATTATACCTCATATATGCAACACAACTAAAACTATCTAGATGTAATTTAACCAAAACGATTGAGTTCCAACTAGAATTACACAGTTACACCTTGAACACAAAACCATCCAAATCAATCAAATGAGATGTAATTTCTCAATAAAATGTAATTCTAGAAACTAATTAACAAGTAATACTAACATCACACGCAATCACATGGATAATTAGATAGAGGAAGGAATTTACTAGTTTAATGAAAAAGTAGAATAGGTAAAATTATTAGCTCAAAACATAAAAAAACAAAACATAAGAGGTCATTCACACTAGGTATGAGATGTGTAGAGTGCCACCTTTGTGACATTGAGGTTGAAATGAAAGACCTTATGCAGAACTAAGAGCATTACAAGAAATCCTCAATAGCACTAGGTTTGTAATATAAGATGAGATATAGTGCATATTCCATCACTCACTTTCCTTAAAAGATAATTACTTAGAAGAAAACCTTAGAGTTTTCCCTATGGAAGATTATATTTCAAAGGTTCGACATTGTAGAAAATAAATTATATTAAATTTATAGAAGTAAATTGCATTAAATTTCCTATTTTCAAAAAGTTAAGATTCCTTCATTGTAATTATATATATTGTAAATACCTTAACCTTCAAATTTATTAAAACTTTGATTCTAACTACAAGTTTTCCTAAATTCCAACTTCCATCAAATTCACCAAAATCACTTTATAACATTGGATGATGATCTGAAGCCATAAAAAGGCTTAATGATGCGACTTAGATTTGCTCCCTAATATCAATTCAATATATTTTCCTTTTCTAAAATTCCATTTTAAAATCTCATTTATTGTACATACTTCATTTCTTACGAGATCTAATACTTAAGTTTATCAAAAATTCCCAAATAAACATGAAATGAAGTCAACAATAGAATTCTCCACTAACAAAATTGTCATGATCAAATTCCAATAAACTATTGAATTCATAATCTCCATGTTTATTCACAAGAATTTTTAAATTCTTAGTTTCTTGATTTTTTGACTTTTTAGATTCTATCAAATTCATATTCTAGTCAAATGTAATATCAATGGTATAGTAATCAAATTCGACAAATAAGTGAATATCAAGAATTAAAAAGATTGAACTATCTAGTTTCTTAGACTTATGAGTTAGAAAACTCTTAAATTTGAATAGTAAAATGCAATGTAAATTTAAATCAATTTCAAAATAAAGTTCTTTAAAAGAATTTTATGTATAGAATAAAAAATTTTAATGTATAATGAAAATATTTGTTGATTAAACCAAAAATACTCAATCTCTCATAAAAGAACTTAAAATTTATAGAATCATTTATTTCAAATATTTAAGGTCAATTCATCAAAATAGCTCTTTGGTGAATGTAATCATGTCTATTCTCTAAAACTTTCTATAGTTTAATCAAATAATGCATTTAAATTAGAATCTTAATTATATTAAATGAAGAAACTTTAATTTAAATATATATCTAATTGTAATTTAAATCATCTATATCTCTTTATTGAAATTATTTGCTGTTAAAATACAATTATCTTTTAAAAATATTTTTATTCTAACAATTAAGCAATATATGTTCTCTATCTTAAATAATTATATTATAATTATGAGAGAAACGAAACTCCTTTCCAATTGAACACAAATTTCACCATTCTATTTTTGAAAAAATCTAAATAATATTTTATCTAATTTATTAAAAAAATTTATTACTAGAATAAAAAATTAATAAACCTACTTCCATTTTCTCTATACAATTGTAAATACTATTTTAATATTAATTATTAATATACCTTTATAATATTTCTTGAAAAATAATTATTATATGATTTAAATAAAACATTAGTTGCTTCAATCGTTTATCAAAACATAAATGATAAATCATTTAAAAGTTGTGTGAATAATCGCCAACATACAGATTATTCAATTAATATCAATTACATAAAATGTAATAACCACCTAAGTAGCGCAAACCATGCTCAAAATACGGATAGGTGGGAAAATAACCAGTCGTGAAGTGGATGGTTCAACAGCTTCAACAGAAAGATTGAGTTTGCGTGAAGACTTTAACTGCTGCAAATCACATGATTTAGAGCAGCAATGGTGTATTAATACCTTACAGGTGCTGGCCTTGTTCAGAAATCAGCTCCCTGATCTGTTGGTCATAGACATTGGCCAATACATCTTGAGGAATGGGAGGATTGTCTCTGAAGACGGCAGAACACCAGGGAGATGGCTGTCAAGAGCAGTAATTGTAGAGGCCCTGACGTTCTCTTGAAAATGCACCAAACACATACATCTCCCTTCGCATCTCTTGGATACATCGACCTGCGATAAACAAAATACCATCTCTTGCCATCTTCAGCTCATAACAGGAGAAAGGCGTTCTTTTAGTTGAAGCTCGATATATTTATGCGCCATTCTAATCTCAGAAAAGGAAGCCTGCAGCGTGGATAAATGTGCAGCAAACTATCTATTTGAAATGGCTGACCATCTATTAATGTTGTGGAATGGAAATGCGCGGGCAGATAATTGAGCCGGAGCGATTCAAAATTGAATTCAAAGTTAACCATAGCAGTCACCGTCACCGTGGAGAGTTAAAGAAGCGCACCGGAACACAGAACAGGAAACATAAGGTTAGATGGGCCCACACCATCTAACCGAAGCGGTCAACGGTTGGAGTGTGCTGATTAAGCCAGGCCGTCAGGTTTAACCACAATTTTGTTACATCTCTGTGTATGGTCCTATTTGAATAAGCATTAGGGGAAGAGCATTAATAGTTGAGCATGTATCAATTGTTGTGAGTGTTGTTGATATCTTTTGTTCTAAAAATTGAACAAATAAAACTTATTGTTTGAAACATAAAATATCAATTTTTGTTAGGAAATGTACCAATAGTTGTTAGGAAATGTATTAATATTGTAAAAAGTAACCAATCAGGTGATGCCATATCAGCTGCATGACTATTGGGACTCCTTTTGCACGCCTATTGGTGCTGATGTGGCACCATACTTGATGATGTGGTGCTGAAAGCTTAGTTATAAGCAGGAGACTTGCCAAATAAGCTACTGTAAAAAATTGGAAGTAATAAAAATAAAATGTTCCAGTACAGAGTATGCCTTTAATGACGCATGGTGCCCCGGAATTCCGTCAATCACCTACGTGATTAGACAGACTGGAAATCAAGTTCGTGCCATTAAGAGGTATGACAAACCAATGCGATGAGCCTTTCAGAGGGAAGGCATGAAAAAATCCCATGACCGTCCATAAACAGATTGTTTTGGGGGTAAGCAAGAAGAAATGGGGTTTCTAGATCTTTCTCAAGCCGTGAATATGGCTCAGCTAATTTAAGTAAAAATAGGTGACTGTAACAGAGACTACTAAAAGCAAACATGAGCAGGTGAATATAAAGATGTAAGGATCTGTCAGGGAGAAATTCGTGTGGAAAAGGTTCCAGAATATGAAGCAAAGATGGCTGGCAGGTGGAAAGCTCAACTAAAAATTTGATGCCCATGTCCTCCCTATGTAAGTCACAATGGGAGCTTTGGAACAGAGAATAGAAGACTATCAAAGCACAGAGGAAGGGGAAGGAGTAAAAACTTAAGGAGGAGATAATGCGAGCATCAGAGGAACTAATAAAAGAAGCCAATAGGAGGAGAAGAGTGCAAGATACAGGCTATGGGGAGGGTGCGGGGGTGCGGTTGTTTGGAGGTATGAATGAGAGTTTGTGTGACAGAAGGCAAAGTTTTATATCGTAAGTCTAGAATCCACAATCGATGATTATGTCCTCTCTTGTGCCACCATAAAGAGAGTGTGCAGAATGGACTTAGCAAATGCTGTAGTTACAATTGTTCTGATAGAATAGAGTATAGAATGTGGAAGCACAAACAAAGCATGTGAACTGTTTGACATAATATCTAAAAAGAAAAATGCGGTCTCACGGAATGAATTGAATGGAGTATACGCACAAAATATATTGGTTGAAAAAGGCTTTTCAAACTATCACTCAAATGCAATTGATAGGTGTAAAGCAAAAATTTACAACCGGTGGGAAGGAAATATTGAAGTAGAAGTTAGAAGAACGTGAGAAGAGGGAATTCCAGGGGTAAAAGTGGCATTAGAAAAAGGAATATAGCGATAAAGGCACCAGGAGGAAGGTCTGCAGATTCAGCGCCAGAATCAAGAATATCTTCAACTTTCCCAAAGCTAAGTACAACATCATTCATATAGAAATGAGTTTGGATATCAAAGATTTTCCCAGATTTAAAATAAAGAATGTTTTTCAAAGTCTCAATCCTAGTTGTAAAATATGTATAATGTTAAGGTGGTGTGATCCTCTTTCTTATGAGTATCATTTATATAATCAATTATGAAATATGTTCACTTGTGCATAGAAGCATGCTACATATGAACTAATGGATGCTAATAATATTACTTGATTCCCTCAATGTTAGAAGGAAACAAAGAAGTAGGATTGTAATCCGCACAAAATTAACTATGTTATGTTCTCTTTAAGTTTAAATACTTATGGATTGTAAAGAAAATAGTTCAATTAAGGATCTTAGCCTTGAAGACATACTCATGCATGACATTTTATTAATAATTTCTTTATTGGTAACCATAATTGGCAATATGGGGTAATAAGTATATTGGGACATAATCAACGCAAAATATTATAACCAATAGTGGCTTAAGATATTGTGTAAAATAATTATGTTATTACTCCATTGCTAAGAAGTGGCTTGCACCTTAACCTCTATCATGAAATTAAATCGTCATGTTGTGAAGAGGTCCTAGTCAGCTTAGCCTTAATTGAAATGTTATTTAGGATTATGATGCCCTTATAAATAATATCAACCCCAAAAGCTAGAATTCATCTTCCCTAGGTTGATATCAATGTGTCCTTCATTTCGTAAAACTATGATACATGGAATATTGAACATGGTTTTGATTATAAAAAACTCTCCAACCATTGTTCATTAAACCTTATCTAGTAGGACCAAATCATGAGTTATGGTGATTATTAATTTGCACTATTAGTAACTAAAACCATATGTATAGAGTATTATTATTATCATGGGCATATCTTTATATCAAGACCTAACAAATGTAGTGTCCTCACCTATCTTGAGCATGGTGTTGGTAATAATCACACTTAAAGGAAGTTTATCATTCTTGATGTATGCTTCTATATAGTTAGACGTCACACTATAGTATATATGACTTGATTCTTTTGAAGACAATAGTTTTGAAGACTTGACACTAGTATATGATATGACGTTTTATTTAATATATTCATAAGATTAGTGGATGAGATTTAAACATGAGCTCTCTGCATTTGGTAATTATATTAAAAAACATATTATGATACTTTGGATACCCTACCATGTTGGTATTTGCAATTATTAACACTTAATTATAAATGTCAAGTGCAAGTTATGTAGTCCAAGAACCAAGCTATTATAGGAACAATGGGTTATACAATAAAGAAAATGAGACTAGTTAGTTAAGAATATTATTACCGCTAATATGATGGAGTGAATATCTTATATGGAAATACACAAAGCATATTTTTCTAATTACTTCGAGTGTGACATAAACATTGATTAGTATGTACACATTGGACATGTCTTTAGGAATTGAGAAAAAATGAGACTAGTTAGTTAAGAATATTATTACTACTAATATGATGGAGTGAATATCTTATATGGAAATACACGAAGAATAGTTTTCTAATTAACTCAAGTGTGACATAAACATTGATCATGCTTGATGCAAGTATGTAAACATTAGACATGTCTTTAGGACTGAATAAAAAATGTATGCACGTCTTTAATAGGATGATCTATATTTTTATGATGCTTGATATCATTGAACCATATTGAAGTGGAAAGTCACTCAAAGCTTTATCGATACTTTTGCAATATATTTGCATCATATCAATATTATGACTACACAATGATTATTGATCTCTTAAGAACAATAAAATTGATAGAGGACTATCATGGGAACCAAGGAAGGATAATATAGTTGTGTTGAAAGGTTGTATGTCTATGTAGGAATCATGGCTTAAGCCAATATACACCTATGTTGTGAGTCCTATGAGGTTTCAAATATTTGGGATATTAAATATATTATATATATTGCTCTATTGAGACTATAAGATATATATTGAGACTTGGGTAGAAGAACCTTCATACTAACCTATTAAGTGAATTTTGATTGGTATTGTTCTCTTGTGAGTTTGTGTGAACTAAGGTAATTCTAGGTTGAGTGACAAGTTTATCTCCTTTGTTAATAAAACCAACCTTGGACATTCATATTGGAATATGATTAATAATGAAGGGACTTTGAGTCAAAAACCTTGATATCTAAAATGGGAGTGTTATGATAAGGGTTGGTAAAGTGTTAAGTTAGTTACAATTTTTCCAGCTATTGTTTTGTTATGAAATAATGAAATCTTATCTAAAGAGAACTTGCCTATAGGTCCCTTAAGGTTTGATAGAACTAGTTAGTAGAACTATGTGTGACTTTGATCCAATCGGAAGCAAGAACATTGGCAGTCCTTGGGTGAAGGATGCCCCCATGACCACAAGTTTGTAGGGAAAGGGTTTAATGGTGCATAACTCCCAAGTTATGGGGTTGTTCCTATTTGGTTTGACCTTCTCTCTTCACTAGGCTTCAAATGAGGCTGAAGTGGGTATTAGATGGTTATGAAAGGGATATGTGTTGGTGTAAATAAATATTCATTGTGGATATTATTACACTTTACTTAAGTTAACTTAGGATAATGCATTTTTTCGTAGTTTGGATTTGAGACACTTAGGGAAGTGTGCACATAGGGATAGAGCTTGTAGGAGAAATTCCACCTTTTGTGGTCTTGTTTTGTTGTTACACTCCACATTCGGTGGGTCATCCACCTCTTGTGGAATATTATATTATTTCTCCTACCTACCCCTAGTATTTCTTACCTACCCTTGTTTCTCATTGAGCCACATGTCATGATTGTGTGCTCGTATATCCATATGGCCTTGCCTATATAAGCAGGCCTATATTCATTGTATTGGTGAATCCAGTTGATCATTTTCATATTGATGAGAATACAGTTTGTTCTTGTCATTCTTTTGTCTCTATTTTAATACTTTTCATTGTGCCCTTGATCTTGGAAAAATCTCACATGGTATCAGAGCCATTGGGGCTTCATTGATGGTTTTTGGAGACATCGTGGAAGGCTTCTATTTTCGGATCTAAGGGACTGCATTTTTTGGAGGCATCTTAGAGCGTTTTCAACCTCACCATTGCGTCTGGGAGGCCATTTCCATAAAAATCGAGTATAAATTCGACCTATTTTGGCGAAAATCGATTTTTGGGTGTGGAGGAAATTTTCTGCCCAATTCGAGCAGTATGGTACGGAATTTTCAGATTTAATTTTTTTTTGAGATCCGTACCTTCTGCCCAGTCAGCAGCACACAGTCAACACCCAGTCAGCTTCTGTCCAATCAGCAGCACACAGTCAGTGCCCAGTCAGCAACGCACAGTCAATGCCCAGTTAGCGTTTTCTTTGGAAATTTTTAGACCCCTCTCCGTTGAGTAGTTTGGATTTTTGGGTCAACTTTGGAGGCCCATAACTTGCTCAATTTTGCTTCTTTTTGGGTGCAATTTTTTTTTTATTTGGGCTAATTTTTTGTGCTCTTCATAGTGGTGTGGTTATTTTCTGGTTTTGGTGCATAGATTTTTCGTAATTTTCAGATTCTCTCAGCTGTACCTATCCAATCCTCAATTCTACAACTTCAAAGGCCTTGTTTGAGCTCATACGACCTCCTTTTTAGGTGCTATTTTTTTCTAAAGTGCATGTTTTTTCATCTACTTTCATAATCTATGATTAGATTTCAGAGATTTTAAGTAGAAATTGTACTTTCAGATATTGGTCTTATTTGGCCTATTTGGTACTTGTAAATTGCTTAGATCTTAGTCTAGATCTCTTGCATTATTAGTTTGAGTCTCTTTTGGCCTTACTAAAGTAGTTGTAAAATTGAAATAAGAAGTCCACTTTGCCATTTTTTGCAAGTGGCCCATTGTACATGCACTAAGTATAAAGTGCCAAATCATCACTTTTGGGGGGTTCTTTGATTGAGTGAATTTGGGGGGGTTTCTTGCATGATTGTGCCTCTCTTTCCTTGTGCTCTTTCATTTTTTTTGCAATGAGTCCTCATAAATTTCCACCTTTAACTCTACATAATTATGCATCATACAAAATTAAAGTATGGAGCAAATTAATGGAAAAAGGTTTCATGCATTACATAGATGGAACAATAGCAGCACCACCTAATCCTAAGGCTGATCCTAATGCTCAGTTAGAATGGCTCACTAAGAATTGCATGGCTCTTGGAACTTTGCGCAAGTATGTATCAGATGACCTCATCTTTCATATTGAGAAGTGTACTACAATCAAAGATGCTTGGGATATGTTTCAGAAATTGTATGGTCAAGTTGATGAAATTAGAGGTTATAAGATTGACAATGAGATCACCAACTTGGATACCAAGAGTTTTGATACAATCCAAGATTATGTCACCAAAGCAAATGAGCTAAGAGCAAAGCTTAAGGATTGTGGAATTGACAAAAAGGATGTTCAGTTGATGTTCAACTTGTTGGACAAGCTTGCACCAGAATATGCAGCATTTGTGTCTAGCTTCCAAACTCATCGTTTGACAGTGGGGAGTTCCTATGTTACGCCTTCATTTGATGCTTTCACAGAAATGTTGATATTGGAACAATCTAAGTTGTTGAACATGGGGCTTCTCAAGTCTTCAATGTCCAAGGCTTTGGTGCTAATCAAGGGAATCAAGGAAGTCAAGGCAAAGATTCCAACAAGAAGAAGAAGCAATCTAAGTCACAGCCACAATAGGATAAAGGACAATCATCCTCTCCATCACAAGGCAATCTTTCACCCTCTTCCAAGAAGGGGACACCACCTAAGAAGGATAAACCAACTTGTGCATATTGCAAGAAGTATGGTCATGATGAGCATCGATGCCACACAAAACAAGTTGATGAGTTAACTAATCTTCTTAAGAAAAACAACATCAACTTGCCATCCACCTACACAAAGAAGGATTCATCTCCTTCCTCTTCCTCACATTCTAAGGGAAAAGGGCAAGCATTTGTGGCTACAATAGGTTCTTCACAGCAGTGGATACTTGACTTGGGTGCCTCATATCACATGGGTTCTACAAAGGAGCAGTTTTCTTCATTGGAGCCATCTAAGGTACCTCACATTTACATAGGTGATGATACACAAGTAGAGGTTGAAGGGAAAGGTTCAGTTGACATGGATGATGGAACATTTGAGAATGTTCTCTATGTTCCTAACTTGTCTACCAACCTTCACTCTATCTACCAAATCACTCACTATGGGAATGGGAAAAAGGTCGAGTTTACACCAGATTCAGTTGTGGTAAAGGAACTTGATGATGATGCCTTGGTAGTAGTGGGACAAGTCAATGACAACTCAAGGCTTTATTCATTCTCCCACTTTGTGCCAAGTTCATCTTCTAGGGCCTTGCTTACTCATTCAAATTCTGAAAGTAAGCTATGGCATGAGCGGTTTGGTCACCTCAACTACAGCTATCTTCAGCAACTCAGCACTAAAGACATGGTCACAGGTCTACCTCAAATCAGTTTTTTAGAGGGTGTATGTTCAGGGTGTTCCATGGGCAAGCATCCCAAAGAGAAGTTCAATAAGGGGAAAGCTTGGAGAGCTTTGGAAGTTCTTCAACTTGTTCATAGCGATGTAGCAGGTCCATTTCCAACACCTTCATTTAGCAAGGCCCGCTATGTCCTCACCTTCATTGATGAATACTCTCGCTTCACTTGGGTCTACTTTCTTATTCATAAGAGTGAAGTATTTGACAGATTTCAGCACTTCAAGACTCGTGTGGAGAAGCAATCCGGGAAAGTGGTCAAGATTCTTTGTACAGATAATGGAAGGGAATATGTGAACAAGAGACTTGAGGATTTTTGTACATTTGAGGGGATTGATCTTCAGCATTCTATAGCATACACTCCACAACAGAACGAAGTTGCAGAACACAAGAATAGAACTCTCAAAGAAATGGCTAGTTGTATGATTCATGCATGTTCTCTTGATCCTGCCTTTTGGGCTGAGGCTATTAGTTGTGCCACACACATCTAGAATCGGGTTCCTCACAAAGCTTTGCAAGTTATTACTCCTTTTGAAGCTTGGGCTGTAGGAAACCGATTGTGAGACATTTCAAAGTCTTTGGGTGTCCAACATGGACTCACATACCTCCATAGAAATGCAAGGCATTGGAACCTCAGAGTCGGCTTTGCATATTTGTTGGATATCCTGAGGGTGTTAAGGCATATAGATTGATGGATCTTGAGACACATGAGGTATTCATTGAGAGGAGTGTTCACTTTGAGGAAAGCTCTCCTAGCTTAGCTTCTCTACCTCCTCCACCTTACTCCATTGTGGATAGTGATGTTAGTGATTCAGATGATGAGACTCCTTCAACTCCGACTCGCAGGGTTACACCTCCACAGGGTCCGCTTGCAGTTGAGGAGCCTTGTTCTCCACCTCCACCTAGACCTTGTTGGGCTCGACAGACACTTGAGTCCATGGGTTCTCTTGTTGGGGATCCTTCAGATACACAGAGAACTCGATCACAACATCAGGATCTTCCACATGCATTCATTGCTACCACTTCTGATCTACAAACATTTAGGGAAGCATCAGGGGTTCCTGAGTGGGACCAAGCTATGGAGGAAGAGTATAGTTCCTTGATAAGGAACAACACATGGGATTTAGTCCATCTCCCTAACGGGAGAAAGATGGTTCGATGTAAGTGGATCTATCAGACCAAGTATGCTGCGGATGGTAGTGTGGATAAGTATAAGGCTCAGCTTGTTGCGAAAGGTTTCTCTCAGGTTGCAGGTGTTGACTATACTGAGACCTTTGCACTTGTAGCCAAGATGAACTCTATTTGCTTGACACTTGCTATTGTTGCAGCTCATGGTTGGGCTGTACATTAGATGGATGTGAAGAGTGCTTTTCTTCATGGTGATCTTGATGAGGAGATTTATATGGAGCAGCCACAGGGTTTCATTCAGGATACTTCCTTGGTTTGCAGACTAAGGAAATCTCTCTATGGCCTTAAGCAGACCCCCAGGGCTTGGTATGCCAAGATGGATTTCTTTCTTCTCTCCGCAGGGTTCACCAGGTGTCATTCCGATCTGAATGTCTACATTTTGCGACAAGATGACTCTCACTTGATACTTGTGCTCTATGTTGATGATTTGATCATTACAGGGAGTACCACATCCATCATTAGGAGGGTCAAATCTGCTTTGCATGACAAATTTGCTATGACTGACTTGGGTCTTTTGCACTACTTTCGCGGGATAGAGATTTCATAGTCACCTTCCGGGATTACACTATCGTAGCCCAAGTATGCTCTTGATCTACTTGCATGCTTTCATATGGTTGATTGTAAGCTTGTACTGACTCCCTTTCTTTCAGGAGTCAAGCTTGAGGCTCAGTGTTCTTCTCCACCAGTTGATGCCACTTTGTATCGTCAGCTTGTGGGTAGTCTCATCTACTTGACCCATACACACCCTGATATTTCATTTGCAGTTGGCATGGTTTCCTACTTCATGTAGGAACCACATGAGCTTCATTGGAAAGCCGCCAAATGTATCCTTCATTACATCCAGGGTACACATCACTATGGGATTCACTATGCAGCAGGCGCAATACTTCGCTCGGTTGGTTACATAGACTCCGATTGGGCTGGTGATCTTGATGATCATAAGTCTACTTCCGGTTATAGTTTTCACTTTGGTTCAGGCCCCATTTGTTGGCAGAGCAAGAAGCAGCATGTTATTGCTCTTTCTTCAACTGAGGCTGAGTATCGAGGCATTGTTAATGTAGTGACTGAGACCATTTGGCTTCAACAAATTCTCACAGAGTTTGGGTTCACCACTCCACGATCGTTAGTTCTACATTGCAACAATCAGAGTGCTATTGTTATCTCGAAGAACCTGGTCTAGCACCAACGGACCAAACACATCGAGATTCATATGCACTATATCCAAGAGCTCATTCAGGAGCAGGTCATTGATTTGCAATATTGTCCTACAGCAGAGCAGGTTGCTGACATATTCACCAAACCTTTCACTGAGAGTAAGTTCCAGCAGTTGCGAGCTCTCTTGGGGGTGCAGGATGTGTCATTAGGGGGGGTCAGCTGACTTCTCCTTCCTCTCTTATGGGGGGGACTTTTTCCTCTTTGAGGTTTTGTCCATCTTCTTTGAGAGTCTTTTGTACATTCATCTCTCTTTTGGGGGGGATTTTTCTCCCACTGGGTTTTCTCCCTTTCTCTATTTGTAAGAGATTGCATTGCATAGTTTTTCTTGCATTTGCATATTGTACATGGGTACCTATCATGGCCTAGTAGCTAGGGTCCATCTTACATTGTTCACTTAAGTCTTCATTCCCCTAAGTTGTACTTAAGGGGGAGTGTTGGTGTAAATAAATATTCATTGTGGATATTATTACACTTTACTTAAGTTAACTTAGGATAATACATTTCTTCGTAGTTTGGTTTTGAGACACTCAGGGAAGTGTGCACATAGGGATAGAGCTTGTAGGAGAAATTCCACCTTTTGTGGTCTTGTTTTGTTGTTACACTCCACATTCGGTGGGTCATCCACCTCTTGTGGAATATTATATTATTTCTCCTACCTACCTCTAGTATTTCTTACCTACCCTTGTTTCTCATTGAGCCACATGTCATGATTGTGTGCTTGCACATCCATACGGCCTTGCCTATATAAGTAGGCCTATATTCATTGTATTGGTGAATCCCGTTGATCATTTTTATATTGATGAGAATACAATTTGTTCTTGTCATTCTTTTGTCTCTATTTTAATACTTTTCATTGTGCCCTTGATCTTGGCAAAATCTCACAATATGAAAAACCAAATATTATTATTTAAGACATGTTGTGTTTTGAATAGTGAGTTGAATGAAGTGATGGCGTCAACTACCTTATAGTCAGTTTTTATACCTATTGAGTAGAGGCCATCTTATGTTGGATCATCATGATTTTATGCAGTTGTGAAATTTAATCCTATACCTATAGGACCTTGTGTATAAACTCTTAGATTGGTCCTTTATGATTTACTTGTTTTGAATTAGGGGCCTCTCTTCTAGTTATAGTGCTAAGCCAAGTATAGATGTTAACTTTTATAGCAATGGATGGAGTTAGGACCCTACGAGGGTTTAGGTGGAAGATTGTATTCCTCTAGCACATTGACTAGTCTTTAATATCCGAGGTGATCACTGAAGAATAAATCATATGGCCCACATAAGATAAGCTTATTCACTCAAGATTTACTATAGTCAAGGAGCATACTATCCTGGTAGATTGTTAGACGTACCACTTAGTTAACAAATGGTTACTGCCAATTTTATATAGGCAAGAGATAACCTTCATTGGTCTAGGTTATTGGGTAGATTTTGTCAGGAGCATGTAGGCTTGAGGGCCAGTTGCATGCCAACAATGGATGTCCTTGTTGCTTAGCCATCTGATGGATTGCCAGGAAGAGAATTTCTAAAAGAAGAATAGGTGGGTAATAATTGGACCAATCTCATTGTTTTATTTTGGGTATATCTTGATGTCAAAATGGTATACTTGGCTTTGTTAGAATGAGGATAGACACTCAGTGTATTATGGGATACATTGAATATTGTTGTCACTTGCTCATTGGTGTTGAAGACTGAGGAAAAGGATGTGACCCATGGTGTGCTAAATGATGCATCAACATTACTTTTATTTGGGATATACTAAGAGCAAGTGATAGTTATCCATTATGGATGTTTCAGTCTCTCACAATGTCTATGTTAATCACTAAGTATATGTGATGTATATGGGAACTAGTCGTTGTGTACATGTGACGTATGCTAGAGCTAGTCATTGTGTATTTGTGTCATGAATGAGCTAGTCATCTTGTGCATATGCTATGTGTTCTTGAGTCGCTTTCTATGGAACTAAGAAATAAAAAAGGATATAGCCCTTGTATAATTGTGTATGTTTGCACACTACTTGATGTCAATTAGTTATTGATATATTTTGACTGAACTAATTTTAATAAATAGTCTCGATTTAAAGAGAGATCAAGGATCTCTTATGAGAGGAGAGAATGAAATCCCTCTAACCTTCAATGGCGAACTAAGAAGCCTTTTGCCCTCTGACTCCCCTCAAAGGGATACATAGGCAAGGTCATCAAGAGTGAATCCTCGAGGTGTAGATCTAGGTCTAATAGGGATTTTTGTCTCAAGATCTTACCACCTTTGGCTACAAACATAAGTGGTGGTGTAGAGTTGTCACCTCTATGGTGATTGAAGAAATTATGAAGTCCTTATAAGATAGAACAAGAAGAAAAAAATGTAGCAACCGAAGGGTGGTTGTTATAAATTCCTTACTCAAAAGAAATAATAATTGAATAATATAAGATGTTTTTTATTCATATTTTTTCCTCCTCCTTTCTTGACCCTCCTTATATTTTTTTTTAAAATAACACAACTTTACACATGCCCTTTGACCTTTATTAAATCTCAAACTTAAATTTTAATCTTAGTTCATTATTAATCTACTCTTCTTAAAAGAAATTACATTGCCTTTTAGGAGAGAGCACTATAACGTCCTCCCAAGAAGTTCATGCATATTTCAAAGCAATCAACATTCCTAGTAGCTGTATGCTTTATTCATATCCATAAATGGTAAAAATAATCATCCTCTATATCTTCACAAACTTTCAATCACAGAATAGCATCAAATATAATCATAGTCAATCTGTAATAACTGTGGCATTTCCATTTTTCATTGTTTCAAATCCATAATTTTAGAAAGACCTATCCTATATCTCCCTCATAGTTGAGCTCTAACAAAAGCAATGAAAGCTACAATATAGTTAATCCCAGAAAACAGTTTCCCTATGTTTAGATCTACAATGTTAAAAGAACCATCCTATCCTTTCACAAACTTTTAATAAAAATGTGGAATAAAGGACGTGCACTTCGACAGAAACAAAAAATCCTGATTTTTTTCATTTTTTCATATCCAAAATTTTAGAAAGAACTATCCTATGTATCTGTCATAGTTGATCTCTAATGACAGTGCACCTTGATTGAAGATAGCAACGAAAACTCCATCATGGTCAATCTTGGGAAACTGGTTGCCATTTTCATCATCAAAGACCAACACCGTGAGATGTCGTAGGTTTTCTTTGGCCTCGTTATCGGTCGAAGACCTTATTTGCAGGAATAGATTCTGGTGGAATACGAATGATGGTAGTAGATCTGTTATGTTGTGGGTACGCATGTATCCCAAAATAGATCATTGGGAACATATTCAAAATAGTTTTTAAATTATAAAACATAGTTTTCTTCCAATAAGAGAGATTCTTCAAGACGGCAACACCAGATTATGTATACAATTAATGAGTAGCTTAAACGAGAAATTACTATGTTCCATTTTTTTGGTGTCGTTTCTTCTGTTTATATATATATTATCTATAAGAAATAAAATACAAACTAGGAGAAATTAAATTATAGAGGGAGCTCATACCAGATTATATATACATTTAATTTGTATTCATTAAGATTATATGATGTGCTAGTTCTTGTTCTTTTTGTGTACTTTCTCTATTTATCTATATATAATATATATTATTTATAAGAAATAAAATACAATTTATGAAAAATTAAATTATACTGGGAGCTCGTAACCACAATGCAATCCTTGAAAATATAATGAGAAGTTGATAACATATGTTTGGGATGCACAAATAATGATGTGTTACCTACATAATAGCTAAGGTGAAAAACGACAAGAATGCAATGGACAAGTAAACAATGGGAATAAATTAATAAGATACACAATGGCATACAAAATATATACAATTTTTTAAGACTAATAAGATAACAATAAAACACCTTAAGTGAAAAACCATTCTTTTATTTTTGCTGGAAGAGTACTGCCATCAGCATTAACATGAAGCCCTAAGAGTGCAATGAACAACTAAACAATGAGACTAAATTAATAAGATACACAATGGCATACAAAATATATAATTTTTTAGACTAATAATAAAACACCTTAACTGAACAACCATTGTTTTATTTTTGTTGAAAGAGTACTGCCATCAGCATTAACATGAAGCTTTAAAACACAGATTGCAGAAGCACAATAGGAATTTAATGAACAGTGTGGTAAAAACTTACTTCAAAAAAATAAAAAATAAATGAATGAGTTAAATATTTGAGATATACATTTTTTAGACTAATAAGATAACAATAAAACACCTTAACTGAACAACCATTGTTTTATTTTTGTTGAAAGAGTACTGCCATCAGCATTAACATGAAGCCCTAAAACACAGAGTGCAGAAGCACAATAGGAATTTATTGAACAGTGTGGTAAAAACTGATTTCAAAAAAATTAAAAAATAAATGAATGAATTAAATATTTGACCAAATAGTACAAAAATCTCTAGAAATGATGAGCCAACCCTAATAATTTAGCTTGCCCCAGATCTTTACAGAAAGAAAGGGGCAAGAGATAGGCAGCTACATGAGGATGACAGCGGCAAAACCCAATAAGAAGATTTTTCACAAACTTTCACATCCTGCCATAGAATGCATATGACTCAATTTGATAGAAGCATGGCAGGTTTGTCATGAATTCCCTCCTACATGCTGCAACAAAGAAACATCAGATCTATATGCATATGACTCGGGCCAATGGAATAACCCCAGAGATAAAGACTTTCATTCTGATCAAAACCATACAGATTGGATCCATTGCCATGGCAAGAAGCAGCAGCGGGATATTCTCTGATTTATAATTCAGAAATTATTAAAAACCATTTCGAGCTAAACAAATAGTATCTAGGGTTAATGGTTCATCCTCCTCTCAATTCTGGGGTACACAAACGATCTGTTAATTTATCTATGAACAACATTTTAGGAAGCAAAACACATCAGGCATATATAGCTTCAGTTCTGGGGGGGCAAAACACTATCAACACTTGAAGAAGATCTTTGCGTTTTCCTGTATTCTCTGAGAAAACTTCTTTCCTGTCATCGTGAAACAGAGGAAAATCTTTCAAATATGCAAAAATTGATCAAAAGCAGTGACTTAGTGTTTGCACATCCAGTAAATTATTTGGCTATGACGAGATGAATTACCGAAGTTCTGAACCAAAAAGGTTGCCTGGTGTTGTTGTTTACTTTCTGCATTGGCTAGAAGAAGATGAAGTTTGGGACAATCTACAAACCTGTTGAGGAGATAGTGGGTAAAATTGTACCTGCAAAAGCTAGTCAGTCACTTGCTTTGTTGGTCACTGGACTAAAGAGTACACCACTTTGCATCTAACAGCATACCAGAACAAAAATTTGCTATACTTCACTAAATAAAAGCGATTAGCACATGAAAATCTTTAGAAACCCTCTTGAAAACTATGAAATAATTAAGAGTAGGTGGACAGGGGCCAATATTAACCATTGTTCCTTTTCGATAGGCCAAGCAGTACATAAGCAATGTGTAGGTGGGGAAGGGTCAAGGCCAATCCTCCATTGCTTAGTTACGATGGCATTTATTGATTCTATCCTATTTCAAATTCAGGTTAGTTTACCAAATTAGAGTACTATGCTATATATTTGAATGATACTGAAGGACATAAAAGGGCGTTACCTTCCGGCTTGCATTCCATCTGTGCTTATTTGTGGGATTCCTTTTTTCCACACCATAAGTTCTTCTGAATTCAGAAAGGCACCATATTATGTAAACTTAAAGAAGACCTAAAGTGAAAAATATTACAGAACAACACGAGAATTAGGAATGGGAGACTTACTTCCTTTTCCAGCTACTTGGGTTGAGTGTCTTTGCATGAAATGTATTCTTATATGGTTCCGTGAAGCCTTTCTCCAGATGTTTCAAAATGTCCTTTTGTTTCTCAAGTTGTTGATCTTCTGAATGTGTAGCATTTTCCTGTTCGCAGGAATAAATGGGTCCAAAGTATAATTCAAGGAAAGGATCACTGGAATCTTTTATGTTCTCAACTTTCTCTAAATCATCATGCTTATGCTCATGAAGAGTACTCAAGTTTATCAGCATGTTTTCCGATGTATCAGTTTCCATATTTTCAGTATGAGATGAAAAATATTCCTTATTAAGTTTTGGCTGCTTGCATGATGACAAATTGTCCTTTAAACCATATTTTTGACAACTTTTTGCAGCTTCCTTTTTATGTTTTCTCAATTGAAGCATCTCTGTGTCCATTGGTCCCGACTTACTACACTTATCAGGATCATCAATGGTGCTCTTTTTCATGACTTGTTGATACTTGGAGACACTTAAACTGGATGGTTCATATGAAATATCATATAAATATTTAGTCTTGTCATCTTGTTTCTGTTTGCCTTTTTCTTCACTCCCTACATTGTCATCATGTTTAAAGGCCATGTTGGACTGTTCGGCAGATTCTTTCTGACATCCATAAAACGCAAGTTTTTCCACTTTAGAGCAAAACTCTGAAAGACGTGTCAAGAAATCTTTCCTGAGGGTTTTACCAAAGAGGTTACCTGTTGAAAAAGTGCCCTTAACTGCTGAACCAGATTTCAGAGATGAACTTTGATTATCACTTGTAGAATTTTTGTTGGATGTTAGTTTAGTTATCCAAGTAGGGCTTCTAACACTTTTTCTCTCACTGCTTTTAGGGGTTTTTATTGGAGTAGTTGTATTATAAAATATTTTCATTTTAGTCCCTTTCTTCTCATTGCTTGCAGGGGCTGTCACTGGAGCAGTGTTACTTAGAGTGCTCAGATTACCAATTCTTTGTTTTGCAACTCCTCTCTTCTCCATGCTCAAAGGGCTTTGGGAGTCTTTGGGAGCCATACATTGCTTGGAAAGTTTTGCAGGACTAATTGATACATTTTTTGAACCCTGTAATTTGGGGGATTTCCCAACATTTGATGTTGCAAATGATTGGGGATTCTTTCCCATGCTTGATACAGCAGAAGTACTACATGGACAATTAGGATTATCATTTTCGGCATCTGGAACGTATTTCCCTGTCCTGGATGTATGCTTGGTTCTATCTGCAGTTGCTGGCTTCTTTAAATTCCTTGACGGATTTTCCTTTGCCTTCAATTTGTACAAAGAAGTTACTGAAGTTGACAGTGTTCCCCCTGTTTTCTTGCAATTCAATGTACTACACAGGGAAAGAAATAGGTTCAATTTCCCAAAATTAGATGATATCAATAAGACACAAAGATTTGAAAGATCGATATGATAAAAAAAATACACACCTTACAGTCCTGTCCCCTAGTGGTGTAGTACTGGAAATGCTTGCCCCTGAAGTAAACCTAACAGATCTGGGCTGTTTTACCTGCTATATGTTAGGAATTTGCTAGATTGTTAAAGTTATACTCTGATAAATCAATAACAAAAATAATATTTTCTGAACTAAAAGGCGAAATCAAAACCTTCGGGGACTCAAATAATGGAGCATCCAACAAGCTGGCTGCAGTCCTCGGATGATTACAATCTGCAATAAAAAAATGTACATAACGCACATATCAGTTTGTTTGAAAGGTCCTGGTATCTGTTAAAATTTACATAACGCACATATCATATTGTTTCAAAGCTCTTGTTTGAAAGGTCCCGTAAAAGATAGAAGATCAGATTGTCTTGAAGATCAGATTGCTGTTTAAGTCTGGAAGGCAGGAATTCTTGTTGAATTTCATGGAAGGGTTGATTCGATTTGATTGGATTTGAAATTTCATAAAATCTCCATGCAATTTCCAGGATTGATGGTAAGCAGATTTCGGTTATCCATTGTTTTTATTTCTCAGTGTTTTCAAACAAAGACCATAGTTGGTTCAAAACTATTATGAAGGATAGTTGTTATGAAACTGCTCTTGTTTGAAGCAATTATAAATTGGATGTATAGTTAAAACAGAGAATCACATTATGGACAAGGAGTTTTTTTTTCTGTAAGCCACTTGCATAAAACTCATGTGATTGAGAAGGTAACATAAATATAAATATATCTATGTATATATATACACACTTGGACTTTTACATGGTTTAAGACTTTGAAAGACACCAAATGGACATGTGCCATATAATGCAAAAGTAAGAGATGTAAACACCATGGTAGCAGGGAGGCCTTGCAAAAAGGTATGATAGTTAAAATATGGCGAAGTGACAATCTTTAGATTCTCAGGAATATCCATGAGTATAAGCTGTGC
The DNA here is from genome assembly GCF_030272615.1 of Cryptomeria japonica. Taxonomy (NCBI): domain Eukaryota; kingdom Viridiplantae; phylum Streptophyta; class Pinopsida; order Cupressales; family Cupressaceae; genus Cryptomeria; species Cryptomeria japonica. The sequence continues at coordinate 112,081,182 of NC_081408.1, forward strand.
ATGAGCTTAATATGTCTTGGAATTATAACTTCTTCCGGTAGCATGAAAAGAACTAAGTTCTTTGTTTAGTTAAAACTAGATGTTCTAACTCAACATGAACACCTATAAGATTATGAAACTCACAAGTTCATATCTCCTGGGAGTCCTTCGAGACCCCTCTTTAGAAAAATGTGAAGATCTCAATAACCTACAAGGTTATGAAACTCACAAGTTCACAGCCCATCTGAACATTTTTTAGCACATACTAAACCCAAATCACTGCAATGACTTTCCACCACTCATAGGTTAAAACACGGGCAATTTAATGTATAGGCCGCCAAACGTGAAAAGGGAAATATAAGCGAATTTTCATCATCTACATAGCTAGTCTGGACTTGGTTCAAGCATAATTATGAATCACACTTCTAGATTCCATCACACAAATGATACTCAGCCTCTAAAATCTCAAACAATGTTTTTCATTAATGAACAGAGTGAGCTCTTTCTTATGAACACATTGAAATATTGACATCAGAATCAAAAGTTCAAATGCATAACCATACCAGGCTTGCAGAACCAGGCATGATCATCCACAGGTTCCTCCAGTGCCAAGAAGTCCAACCATTTGGGTGCCCGAATGTCTTCGTAAAACTCGTCCCTCACAAATCTACTGTCAATGTTCTTCCAATCTATATTCAAAACATCCATTCTCACAACAATAACAACAAAAACAATAACAAGAAGAAATGACCCAGGAAACAGAGAAAAAGAATACCAGAATTCAAGCAAATTCTGCATGCTATTGAAATATTTAAACTTGAAATATCTCGCAAGAGGTTCACAGATGAGCTGTACACTGTGATGCATAAATCTTATTAATGAATCAATCTTCCGTATATAGCCTTAAATTACTGTTTTATTTGTTGGGTTTCAGACGTAAACAAGTTGTCATTCAATAATTTTCTGATAGAATTAATTGAGAAAGATTTCTGGACCATGTTTAATGATTTTCCCTACACAGAGATGCGGGAACTTTCATGAGCATTTACTATAAAACTAAGAAGGGGAGAAAAACCACTACGAACATGACGGGTCCGCTGAATTAGATCAACCTATGGAGTACCCATAAGCGTCGTTTTCGTTTTCCCTGGAGGGTTTTTATATATATATATATATATAAAAGAAATACAATAGGCCAATTATGGTATTTTCATGGAATTTAAAGGCAGATAAATTTTTAATTTCTTAAGACTTGAATAAGAATATATATCGGGCTAAATAAATTTTATGTAAATAAGTCTTCTTTGATATTTGACTCATTTCTTCCATTTTATTAATGTAAGTGTAAGTGTAAGCAACATGTTGCTATTTCTAGGAATTAGGAAAATATTGGCATGGATCTTTATGGGTAGTTATGTATGATTATGTCTCAATAAGAAATAATATTATCTTAATCAATATATTCAAATTCAAAATGAAGCAAAGAAATAGTATAGATGATTATCTTGATGTATTGACTAATACAAATCAAGGTCAAAGGATGTTGCAACTATAGATACTAGAGACACAATAATCAAATTTAGTAAAATTACCCAATGTAAACAAGTTTAACACTAAAGTTGACGAATTACCAATTGTAAATAAATGATATGATCATTTATGATTTAAAATGATATGTAATTCCTAAACTATTAGTAAGAATGATTGCAATAAACTGATCTATTAACATGTAATTCTTCAAAAATCAACCATTCCAAATTGATTATACACTAAAATTTAAGTTTGAAAGTAGAAAAACATGCACACAAGAAACAAATTACAATGAATATCAATTTTTATATATAAAATTGTAGAATAATTTTGTACAGATACAAATTTGGCATATATCCTAAATCAAAACATTTAACATTTTTTACAAAATTGGCATATTCCATCTTAAGATTTATGTACAATATATATGCAAAATAGATTTGTGTCAAATCTTAAATCTTAAATATAGCCTGTTCATGCCATTTGCTGGATGCAAAGTTGAGTGCATAATAATAGTCAAAACCACAAATAAGATTAATTAGCACAATGGAAAACAAGGTAGACTACTAAATAGAAACTTATTGATACTGTAATTGAGATTTTTAAAACTGACATCTAAATCATATAGTAAACTATAAGATTTCCTTAAAATATCGATTAATGTTAAATTTAATTCTTGATTACCTCAAACCTTTGTATTTTTCTCAAAAGATGTTCTATAAATGTGGGCCCCTTAGGACTATCAAGAGTCCTAGCACATTATAATGGTAGAGGATCTACATAGTTGAATCATTGAAATGACTTTAACTAGGATAAAATAAAATTGATATAAATTAATATATAATTGTGGACAAAGAAACATTAAATAAACACATATCTCAATTTATATCTACTATATAAAAAAACATGTATACAATCCTTGATGCTTTTCCATTGTTTGAGAATGACTCATTGTGGTTGAACCAACTACAACTTCTTGTATAAAAAATGACACGAATGTAAGACTATAAATGTTTGAGAAAGACTCATTATGGATGAACCAACTATAACTTCTTGTTTAGAAAAATGTCCAAAATACAAGACTATGAACGTATGGACATATAGTCCTAATATGTTTGAAATTAACATCTCTATCACTACAATAAGTTCTATAAGTCATTTAAACTATTAGTTCAATTATTTCAACTTGTTGTGATTGCTTTGAGAGTCATCCTATGTATAGAAGTCCCCTAGGATGACTATTTGTTATACTATAACATAATGACAAAGGTGCCACCGCATTCACACTTAGAGTAGAGTACAAAAGTAAAATAAGACTAAGATATAGATTAATTTATTTTATTAATTACAATTTAAATGATATTCATACAATAAAAAAAAGTTACTACATCTACACAAAATTATAGCATCAAGTATAGGCCAAATGAAATGACAAAAGTAGTAGAATGGTTAACTTCTCTAAGTTCATCTTCTATCATCAACTATGAAATTCCACTTAATATACATTAGTGATAATATTTATTATATTAATTTTAACTAAAATGCAGTATGATATAACTTAATTTTTAATTGTATATAAGATTGAACTTGCTCCTCTTCTCTAGCTCTTAATGGAGCTCTCCTTCTATTCTTGCCTTTGATGTATTTATATGTATTCTTACCTTTGATACCTTCACATATGTCCTAGACCTTTCTGCCTCATTTTGCGCAAGTGTGACATGATGAATCTCATAATCATATGTGTTTAGGGGAAGTTCACTAGTCTCTTCAATAGGACCTAAACACACATGATGCAATGATAAGGCACATAAATATGTGTATATAAGGATAGTCCACCAAAATTATCCAATCCATCATGAGTATCAACATCATGTATTTAAGAAAATTGAGAATTCCATGTAATCAAATGCACAGTCAAAGAGTGTATGACCATGATGCTCTACTTGGTGTCATCTACAAAAATGTTTGGGTATGCTCTTGGAGGTGGGGAGGATATAGGAGGGATAATTTATGGAACTTTCATTTGTCACATTGCCCCAAGTCTATCTTGAGGCCCTCCTCTAGCCACTTGTTGGAAATATTTGAAGTCAAAATAATTCACATGCTTGCTTGAAAAATACTTTCCATATAATTTGTGGAGAAAATAAAGGGGGATATAATATTTTAGTTTGGTGATTTATCAAAAAGGGCTCACCAACAATCCCAAAAATTGATAAAAAAATTAGGCTTATGCACATCAATAGAATATCTATTTTCTAGATTTACAAACTGTCGTACTAATTGGACTTTGAACATTTATAATTTTTTGACTCGACCATAAGATAAACCATCAACATATGGTTGCTTGTTGGATTCTCACCACTCCTTTAAATGAATTATGTTACCTTCTAAGGGTTTTCACACAAACAATTATTTTCTCTAAGGTGGGTATCATTGCTGAAAAGTAAAGATGCAAATAATATATTTGAACAATATTCTCCAATTCAATAATGTTTATGTTGGTTTTAAGTCTCGAATTCAAGGAGAGATTGGTATGAGAGGGTTTGGTTGGGGTAGATTTATTAAGGAAGGGTTTGATGGAGCATTTGGATTTTCAATTTTTTCTGCCACTTTTAAACCCGTTTAAAATTGAAAATTTAAAAAATAACAAATTTTTTAATGAATCACTAAAATTTATATACACAAACTTGATTCATACTTAAATTTAAAAAAACCTTGGAAAAACAAATAAATATAAAAAACTCTAAAAACAAACCAAGCTAGATTTTGAAATGATATTAATGCAAGCGAAGGTGGGTGTGTACACAAGTGATGGAGGTGGTGGAACCCTATGCTCCAACAGTGATTATTGTAATGGTGGTTCAAACAATGGCGTTGATGGTCTAAATGCAAGTGACCCTTTTTATGGCACTCTCAAGGGCTCTTATATTATTATTAGTAGGCTGTGTGGCTATATTTATGCTATTGTAATGTCCTAAATTATACTCCTGTACATTATTTATAGTATTTGGATTCTCACCTTAGCATTTGCGCCCCTAGGATTTATGAGGACCTGATCTGCTCATATCATGAAAATTTCACTTCATATTGATCGTGTACATCGTTTAAACCCCTTGTCCTAGTCCCTAAATTAGGTAGGACCAAGGTGTGGTGTCTTGGTCCTTAATAAATATAGGGCACCATGCCTTGGTCCTCCTAGTTAGGGCCTTTCTTTTGGCCCCTTAGCCATTTCAAAATTTTGAGCAGGAAACCTAGCCCCGTGTTGGCTCATGTCGCAAAATTAATATGTTTCTCAATTGGAAAGTCTAAAAGGAGGCTTCCCCTATAATTTTGGAAATACACACACACATGAAATTTAATTCAACATCAAGTAATCAATAATTCAATCCAAGTGAGGAAACAATCAATCTTCCTTCAAGCATAGGAGCAACAATAAGGTGAAGATTCAAGCATTAGAGTTGAGATTTATGTTCCATGTTGTTAAAGACTTCATAAAACCCTAATTTCATGTGGAGACAAATAAAACTTCACAAGAAGGTATATCATTTGTTTTTTTCTCTCATTATTCAGCATCTCCCTCAAAAGGAGAACATTTTCATTACTGCAATTCAATTATCTTTCATTTTTATTTCATGGTTAATTCCAAAACTGCGGTTTGATTTAGGCAAACCCCTATTTCCAACCTATTTCCCTTTCTTTTTATGTGCAATAAATAGGTATTGAGTTACAATTTTTAAGATAAGCACTATTGATAGTCACAAATTGACTCCCCATTGGAGTGTGAAACGTTTGAAGGACCAGGGCGACCAACGACATTGTCCCAATATTTTAGGAGCTCTTTTTGGTAACATGTCCTAATATGCTTACATTTCTTAGATCCATATTTGTGGCTCAATCGTGTGACTGTAGCTTACTATTTATGCATTTCTACTTCAATTTCTAGCACTTTCACCCTACTTTCAGCAATTCAACTTACAGAAAAGGATGATTAATTTACATCATCAAAACACCCAATATAATTAAAATTCTCAATCCTAATCCTTTCCGGTTTGTGACTAGATCTATTGGATTGGACCCCCTCTTTTGAATGTAATGACCTTTAAGTCATAAAATTATCGATTTCATCCTTCTTGTGGTGGAAACCCTATTCTTTCACCATTATATTCTACTAAATCCAACTCCTTACACATGCAATTCTAATTTTTGTTTTTAGATCAAAGTGTTTATGCAATTTCAAGTTCAAATTTATATTTTCAAGTTTAAATTTTCATTTGAATTCAAAAATTCTAAGGTTAAATTTACAAAAACTCTAATTTTTAATTTAAAATTAATTTTTGGGTTGTCTAATTTGGATTCATGATTTTAGATTTGATTATTCACTTAATTTAAAATTAATTTTTTTCTTCCCATATCTCATTTTCAAATTGAATTACAATAATTTAGTGGTTGGATTTACAAAAGCCTAACTTATAATTGTAAAAATTACCATGAGGGTTGCATAAGTTCAATTTAAGTTTCAGATTTTCTTTTAATACATTTATCTTTCAAATTCAAAATTCAAATAGCTTAATTAATTGGTTAATCAATCATTTTCACAAAATTTTGTATTTCTTAATCATAATATTAAAATTTAAATTCAAATTTTCCTCTTTTGTGCATGATTTCTACTACTATTAGTCCTACCTATAATATTCCCATGAGAAGTTGTAGAACTAAGGCTTCCAGAGGTTTAATTACTAAGGATATGGAGCCTAATTTGGATAACTTGTTTCATTGGAATGTGGGTGGTTTTTTAATTCCAACAAATGATGTCATTTTTCCCCATTATTTACCTAATTCTCATGATGAGGATGAATTACTAACTAGGGTTTCCATTGACCGATTGGAGAAGATTGACAATGGATTTGAAAATCTTCAACAATGGATGAGTCAACAATACTCGAAAAGTGAGACTATCCCATTGATTGAAGGATTAAAAAGAATGGTTCAAAGTGATAAAATTGGCATTAATTTTTTGCATGGCTTTGCTTATATTGTTGACACTAATATCACACCTTTGAAAAGTTGTGTGAAGGCCCTTGGTTACACTCAACCTCCTGCTAAAGCTAATCATTCTATTTCCATGCCTACTTTTAAGTCTAGTGTTCTTACTTTCACATCCAATATCATGGATACTTCCAGACAAAATGCTATTCCTACACATGTTCGTCAAGGGAGCAATAATAACAATCAAAACTCTTTCATGCTTCCTTCTGTGAGTCTTCCATTTGTTTTCCAATCATCTTCCATACCTACTTATCATAGTGTTCCACCTCCTTATTGTCAACCTCCTCCTTCATTTAAAAATGTTACTCCTCTATCCCAATAAAAAAATTCCAATTTTAACCCATCCACCGAAGCAACCATTAATAGCCTAGCTCAAATTGTGTCATCTTTGTAACAACAAATATCTTCCATGAACTAATCAAAGTATAATGTTCCCATATTTGATGCAGTGAGCCCATTATCTAATCCTATTGTTCATGTTGTCCCACCTAATCATTTATAAGTCTCTTAGTTGGAGCTTTATAATAGAAAAGGTGATCTTATGAGTCATGTGAAAACATTTTAAACCTTGTGTGGTGATTTTGCCTATGATCAGAGACTTTTGGTTAAATTGTTTACTATAACATTTAGAGATAAAGATTTGCAATGGTATTATTTTTTACCTCCTTATTCTATTACATCATTCAAATAATTGGCTAATGATGTAATGTAACAATTTAACAATACTATTGGTCCTAAGATTACTTTGATTCATTTAATGCATTCGAAGCAAGGTGTTAAAGAAAAAGTGATTGGTTTTATTGGCAGATATAAGCATTTGTATTCTCAAATTTCTTATCATATTCTTGATCAAGATGTTCAAAGAATTTTTATTTATAATTTGTAAAAACATATTGGGAAGATGCTTCTCTTCTCCGATTTTACTTCCTTTATGTAGTTGCACACAATACTTCATAACTATCAACTTCAAGTGAGTCAATTTGAATCATCTCCTTGAATGGCTCTGGTTGATAAGAATGAAAGTACTCAACAACCTTTTGCAAAGTTTAAACTGAATAAAGGATACATCAAGTTCAATGACAACAACAATACTTGAGTAGCAACCATGACTATAAGTGTTCCTCCTTTATACAAATAATTTGAAAAAGAATTTACTCCTCTTAAAGAACCTTTTCATAGTGTATACACCTAAAATTGGCTATGAGAAATTAAATAAATATTTTATATTTATTTAATAATTATTCTTCTATTAAATAGTTAATTTGAAAATATTAATTCATTTAATTCATTTCGTGTCTTTCTATTAATTAATATTTTATTAATTAATTCATTTATCCTATTCTTCCAATTAATTAAATATTTAATATTTAATTATTCCTCTAACCAAGTTAATTAAATATCTAATATTTAATTATCTCCTCCAATCAATTAAATATCCAATATTTAGTATTATTCTCCTCTCCTATAGTCTCAAATATTAAATAATTCTCAAAATTATTTAATCCCTTTTCCAACTCGCCCTCCATCTCCACTTCATCTTCCTTTTGCCAACTCATCAAACATGTGGCTAAGGAAATTAATATTTCTTAAATATTAATTTATCATTTATCTTCAACTACCAAACTTAATGAAATTGTACACATATTTCATAACCATTTCCTATATTCTCTCCAACACCCTCTACATCTTAGGAAGGACTTGAGTCCACTTGTCCTCTCATGCCTAAATTTCCTCCAACCATCCCTAGATTCTCTTAGTCAGCAACCCAGTCAAGGTGAGATGAGTGAAACTTGTCTTCTCCTTCCCCCTTTCTCTCAACCTTCACCTTTTCTCATAGCCATTCAAATCTATAGATCTGATCATGACCATTGATCTGAGCCACATCATCTAATCCTCTCAAAGTCTATAAAATCAGGAGCTTCGGTTGAGAGGAAGTTAGTCTTCAAGCCAATCTTATGCATTTGTGAGTTTTTGAAGCAAATAGCAAATAGTAATAGCAAATATCATTTAGCATAATCATTTTAGCATAATCATGTAGCTTTGCATATCATACTATCAGTTAACTACAAGTTATCAGTCCATTCTTCATATGCCATCTTGGAAGCCAATAGTGCATTATCTGAGAGCACACCATCTACAACCAGGAACAGTGGAGTTAGGACACAATGAGACATAAATCATGAAGGTAAAATAATGTTTTATTTTAATATGTATTTCATGTAGTTTCATTGGTGGATTTTGGATTTCTTGTATGCATTTCCATTGTATTTTGTGAAACTAACTTATTACAGGTAATATTGTAAGGATGAAATTCAAGCTCACACATTTTGGCGCCCACCGTGGGGCTAGACCTCACATATATCTTTAAAAATCTCACAAAAATAAAATTAACATATTTTGTAATGTAGATTCAAGCATGTGTGAATTTTGATAGTGCTTTTGCATCAAAGGTTAGCACTTTTGCATCATAGGTTAGTGCATATGTCATGTAGGTTAGCACTTTTGTCTGAAAATCAACGCTTTTGCATCATAGGTTAGCACATATGTCATGTAGGTTAGCGCTTTTGTTTGAAAATCAGCACTTTTGCATCATAGGTTAGCGCATATGTTATGTAGGTTAGTGCTTTTGTCTGAAAAAAAACATTTTTGCATCATAGGTTAGCGCCTTTGTAACACAGGTTAGCGCTTTTGCATCATAGGTTAGCGCATTTGACAGAAAAATTTGTAGCCGTGATTTGAAATTAGGCTTGTGGAAGCCCAACTAAGGTTTTTTGCTAACCTTTTACTATTTTGTAGGTTTCTCACAATTTCTTGCAGATTTGGAGGAGTTAAGTTAGGATTTAGTGATTTCTTTTCTAGCTTTTTCAAAGTTGGTTAAAAAGAACTCATATTTCCTTTTGGGTAAAAAGAACTTCATTTTTGAATTTGGTGTTCTAAAAAGTACCTCACTTGTTTTTTTTTGGGGCTCTAAAAATAATCACATTTGCGAGGTAGAAAGAACAACAAATCAAACATTTACTTTCTTCCAAAAGTTAGGATTCACACCTCAAATTTTAGGCTCTAAAAAGAACAATAATCTTTTATTTTCTTGCAAAGGTAAAAAGCACAATCAATTTTTTTTGCAAGTTAAAAAGAACAATCAACTTGTCCATTTTTATGAAGCAAGTTAATTTTTGTAATGATTTTCATTTTGTTGACCAGTATTTCTAGTTCCTAGTTTAGAAAATCATTTGCTATGTGGGGCTAAAATAAACACCATGCTTGTTGGAGCAACATCTCCAAATAGAGGATAGATCACATTGCTATGGAAAGTTAAAAAGAACACTTATATTCCATGTCTCGAAAGTGGTAGGTATATGTTCTCCCCTTAATTGGGTGATCAAAAAGCCAAACCCACTCTTTTACACTTTCTTTACTTTCAAGCAATTAATCCTTTAGAGGGCTTTCCTTCCCGAGCTGCCTTGAGGGGGCCAGTGAGAAGGGAACGATCTAAAGTGGAAATAGGTTAATACCGAGTCCTTCTAATCCACTATAAATAAATTGTGTTTGTGACGAAAGTTCAAACAACATGTGCTGATAAGTTCATACCGACACTATGTTTCCCCATAAACCCTATGGAGCGTAACCTCTATAGGCTGGTAACCTTCTGTATTTATAGAGCTGAAAGTGCCGCATGTATGGCCACATGACCAGAAGCCTTTACTAAAAGCTACTTGTACTAGTTGCCAAAAACTTTCTAGTTATTGGTGCAGGAGGTCGGACCTCTGAAGCGGCTCACATACATACGGTTCCTAGTAGAGATATAAAGTTTGCTATGAGGAGATTTTATGGAAACTGGTGCTTGGCTGCCCCAAAGAAGTGAGTGCTGAGGGTGGAGCCAGTGGGGTCAAGCATCTAAATATCTACTTTGAATAGCGTAGCCTCAGGGGAAACTCCATGTGAGATTCAACAACTATTGTCTCAGCCTGCCATAGGGATTTGTACTTGCTTGTGCTTTTTTATTTATTAAAAGTTGTGTCTTCTATGTCTGTAACATGTTCCAAATGGTCAAAAATTGAAGAAAATTATCATCTACAAGAGATCAAAAATCAACAAAATTTTGAAAAGTGTGATCAAAAGGATAAAACAAAAAGCATTCCAACACTTGAAACACCAACTCAAAATCAAAGTATCAAAACATCAAAATATCAAAATAATTCTTGAAGTAGGTTTTGTCTCTAAACCATAACGTATTTTCAAAATAGCTCAAACAAACTAGGTTGCTAATCCTACAGGTTATTCCCCAAAAGTTCTATAAACATCAACATTCAAGAAGCTATTGATTCAAATATCTTAAGTGCAAAAATCAACATCCTTGTCCAGTCTCTCATCAAGATAATCAAATCCTCTATCATGAAGCTTGATCAATCTATACTAGGTTCCTAATCTTGGATATATCTTTCCTATTTTGAACTTAGGTTACATCAAAACCAAAATTGCACCAACATTGGAATCAATCAAACTTGTAAACTATCAAATGCTTATATGACTTTTAAGTATTTCCTTAAGAAAAGAAAACCCACTTACAAAGCTATTAAGAAGAGAATAAGATTCTTGTATATCAATCGCAAGATCTTGCTAAAACATAGGACATTCCTACACTATTTTCATCACTATTTACGTGGCTGCAGTACAGAATTTGATGGTGAAACTCTACAAAGACATGCTTTTCAACAAAGAGATGCTTTATCCCAATGAACAAAAAATAGTGGTAAGATCAATAAAGCATATCTTCCTAAACCAATAATCACCTATTGACCTTGTTCTTGGGAACTTTTGACAACTTTGAAACAATCACATGCTAGTTTGGACTAGAGCCCAACACGAACAACTTAGAAAACAACAATAAATGGAGGAAGAAGATACTCCTCTAGTCCACACTTTTGGATTTACCATTGTTGATGAAGAAGCAATCAATAGCACCATTAGAAGTCTAGAGCAAGATTACACATTTGATAGGCTAATGGAAAAATTGTTGGCAAAACAAAAACAGAAATATCTTTTGATGTTGGCAAAATCTGGGGCTAAACTACCACAAGACTTTAACATAGAAAGCTTAAAACATGACGTGGAAACAAGTAACACCCAAAACATAGATGAGCCGAATAGCAAAGATGTGAACAAAGAAAGCAGAGAAGAAATAAGGAAAGAAAGGGATGATAAAAGAAAAGAGTGTAGTGACAAAAAGACTCATGAAGAAACAAGGAGAGACTATGTAGATAATCCCTTATCAAACCTTACTCAACAAATACAAACTTCTCAACAACAACTACAAGACATGCAAAGTGGGACAAGCTCCAAGAAGTATTCGTTACAAGATATATGCCCATATCCTTTTGATAAAAATCTAAACATGATACCATTTCCGCAATATTGTGAGATTCCTAAATATGACAAATATGATGGAAAATCTGATCCTCAAGATCACATTAGGGAGTTTTGTACTATGAGCATGGAATTTGCTCATGATGAAACTTACCTTATGCATCTTTTTCCTAGGAGTTTAAATGGACAATCAATGGAGTAGTTTTCAAGATTACCATCCGGAATCAAATCCTTTGAAGAACTTGTGAATAGGTTTATTTCACAATATTCCTACAATATAAAGAATGAAATAACAATGCTAGATCTTTGCAATGTTAAACAAAAGAATGGTGAATCCTTTATGATTTTCTTACAATGATGGAAACACATGTTTAATAGGTATCCCCAAGATGTACTTGATCAAGAAAAAATGGACATATTCATTGATAATCTTATCAGTGAAATGAGTTATCAACTAAGGATGCAATGTCCTCCCTCTTTTGCCAAAATGATTGAAAATGGTCTGAAAATAGAGAACACAATGGTAAAGAAAGGAGAACTAAAACTTTACAACAACAATGACAAACCCAAGTTCTGGTCAAAGAATAGGAATATCAACAATGAAGGGAATGACGATAATAATAATACAAAACAAAAACAACCAATTTTCAATCTATCAAGTCAAAACCCAAGCAATAACAATCCAGAAAACAATAAAGCTAAGTCCTTTTTCTCCAATCTTGAAGAAAATTCACAAACATTGGAGAATCTTTGGAATCAGCTCTAAAAACTTTGCTTGCCAACAAATTAATTGTTCTACCAGAAGCAAGAAATTATGAACCATGAGTCAAGCCTAATTGGTGGATTGACAATCATTTTTGCAACTATCATCAGAATAAAGACACCTAACAAATGATTGTCAGAGATTCAAACACCTTATCCAAGATCTAATCGATAATGGAACAATCACAGTGGATAGCCATAAAACAAATGAATCACACTTGGCTTTCAAAACTCCACTCCCAAATTATGACAAAGGCAAATCATCCCAATTAAAAAATGACAAAGGAAAAACCAAAGTTAATTACACTTATACATACGATGATGTGGTGAATGTAATCATCGTTAATGAAAACTCATCTTTAGAACCAATTAATGTTATCACAAGAAGCAAAGCAAAGGTTACCTTCCCTGGTGTAGCAAAAGATCCACCACCCAATCCACAACAATACAATCTAGTAGAGCAATTACAGCGAATACTAGCTCAAATATCAATTCTAGAACTTCTCAAGATTTCACCTATGCATAAGGAAATTTTGAGAAAGCTTTAGTGGAAACAATAGTTTCAAAGGATTTGGATGTAGATCAATTCCAAAATATGGTAGGACACCTTATAGCTCTTCATTGCTTATCATTCTCTGAGAATGATGATGCATCCTTACAACATCCTCATAATGCTCCCTTACATGTTGAAGTCTCCATAAACAAAACTCATGTCAAACGTGTTCTCATAGATGGAGGAGCTGGCTTAAACATTTATGCATTAAGTTTGATAAAAGCTTTGGGATATTCAGAGAATGCAATAGACCCGAAAAACAAAATAACTATCAAAGCTTATGATGAAGCAGAATGTTCTTCTAAAGGAACTGTTGTGCTACCAATAAAGATAGGAGTCGTGGTAAAGGATACATTGTGTCAAGTTTTAGACTTGAATCTCTCCTACAACATTCTTCTGGGAAGACCCTGGATTCACAAGATGCAAGCGGTTCCTTCTACTTATCATCAATGTGTAAAATTTCCTCATGAAGGAAAAGAGATCACTGTAATTGCATACTCCAGTCAATATTGCAATAGTTGTAAACCCACACAAGATACAATAGTTCCACATAATAGAGAATTAGTATATCCTACTAAAGAAGTTCAAGCAAAGTTATGGGAAACTTTTGAAGAAAAGCTCAAGTTAAATGATGAAGGAATGGGAAAGTATTCTTTGAATAATTTTCCACTCTCCCCTAAGTCATATGGAAAACTTGTAGATATTCAGTCATAGACATCAAGCAAATCAAAACATATGTTTAAAGGAACCTTTGTTAGTGCTGGAACCCTTGAAAAGGAAAATGAAGACAAAGACATTCTTGGTTGGCTATACAAACATGAAGATAAAACTATAGCAACAACAACAAAAGTCAATATTCCCATAAAACAATATGGCAAAGGATATGAAATCATGCAAAAGAAGGGATATGAAGGAAAGGGACCAATTGGTAAGCAACATCAGGGTATTTCAGAACCTATTTGTCCACACTCACAATCCATAGAAGATAAATCCGGGCTGGGATATCTAAAATCAAATCAAAAGCAACATAATACTCAACAACAAAAATGGAGAAAGAAATCAGTTTCTAAATAAGACAATTGGCAAGAAAAGCTACATCAAGCAACCAAAATAGTAGCCAATAAGCAAAAGAAGCAAGAAGAACATGAAAAGAAAGAAGAGGAGACTACCATCAAAGATGAAGAAAAATCTTGTCAACAAGTCCTAAAAATACAAACAAAGGCAAAATCTGAACAAGATATTCCAGAAGCAGTGAAAATAGAGATGACAGAAATCAAAGAACTCTTTGCACCATATGACATCCTAGTATGGTATAGTGGAGTAATTTTAGATCAGGATTTAGAAATAGATTCCAATGAATATGAATGGGGTCCAGATGCCTTATCCACTACATCAAGTAACAATTAAATCATGAAACTCAGAAATCGAAGAATCAATCAGCAAGCTATACAAGATTACCAAAGATCATTCATCAAGATGATTATATCAGTTAATGACCATAAGAACATGTGAATGACATACAAGATTCATCGTTTATATCTTGATTTTATTGCTAATCATGTACTCTATGCAACTCAAGGATGTCCATGACTAGAGAAGATATGATGGGGCATGATTATTTTCTTTGATTGCTATCTGTGGTTTATCTCTTACTACGGTATGAACTTGTCTCAGGATATGATCAACAAAAGATCAAGGAGGACGTTCCAAGTCATGCATGAAAGGAGATAGTCCTTGTCTGTTCTGCAAGCAATACTCAGGGTATCTTGATCCCTTATATCAAGTTGCTTGTATTAACTTGCTATATCAAAATCTATGTAAGGAATACTCAGGTCATCTTGAATCATTATGTCAAGTTGCTTGTATTTTCTTACAACATTTAAGCTCAATGATGAAATCAAGCACTGTTACCTGATAGCATATGAAGAATGGCAGTACAATTTTTAGTTAGACCATTTCATTAGCTCATTATTCAGTTGCATTATAAGCATTCATTTATCAGTTGTATTATAAGCATATCATTTCATTAATAGATCAACGATCATAAATAAAGATTGAGTGTACTTGGACAAACAAAAATAATTTGCATTTAATCATTATAGGTGCATTCATTTTTAGAATCATTTTAATCATTATCCATCTCATTTAGTTGTATATAAATCATTGCATTTCATTTGTATTTGCATTTGCATTTAGCTTGCATTTCATTCTTGAATTTGATCCTACAAGCTCATCTTATCCAAGGCTAAATCCATCACAAGAATAATCGAAGCATCATCATAAGTGTATACACAATCAAACTGATGACTCATCTCTCTCATGATATTGTCAACCTAGTGCCAATCTTATATCACTCCCTCAACCGAATCACCATCAGCATATCTACTAATCCCGCAACCTGATATCAACAAACTGTAAGTTCTTTATCCAATCAATCTTAATCCATTCTATCAATCAATCGCATCTGATCTATCATATCGTGTCTTATGCAAGATGTATCCTTCTTGAAACCAGACATTCTGATCACGTCTTATACAGAATATATCTTTCCTAAAACCAGATGCTCTTGATCATCTTTGTCTTATACAGGAGGTGTCATTCCTGAAACTAGACTATATCTAGATCTTATCGATCTCATCTTATCAATAGAAAACAAAACCATTGTGATCAAAGAACTCGCACTTTCATCAATCAAAGTTGCAGAATTGAACCTTTTCTTATCGGGACATCAATCTCGTAATCATCCAACCGCTTCGCCAATCAATTATCTCAATTGATCTCCCGAGGGGGCATCATTGTACTGCAATTTATCAACCAAGGTCTGGGGCATCCTATCAAACCAATATCATCATCAAATAAAATTATTCTTTGAATCAATGCGTCATCACACCTCGCTTCAAAGAGGGGCAAAATGTATACACCTAAAATTGGCTATGAGCAATTAAATAAATATTTTATATTTATTTAATAATTATTCTTCTATTAAATAGTTAATTTGAAAATATTAATTCATTTAATTCATTTCATGTCTTTCTATTAATTAATATTTTATTAATTAATTCATTTATCCTATTCTTCCAATTAATTAAATATTTAATATTTAATTATTCCTCTAACCAAATTAATTAAATATCTAATATTTAATTATCTCCTCCAATCAATTAAATATCCAATATTTAGTATTATTCTCCTCTCCTATAGTCTCAAATATTAAATAATTCTCAAAATTATTTAATCTCTTTTCCAACTCGCCCTCCATCTCCACTTCATCTTCCTTTTGCCAACTCATCAAACATGTGGCTAAGGAAATTAATATTTCTTAAATATTAATTTATCATTTATCTTCAACTACCAAACTTAATGAAATTGTACACATATTTCATAACCATTTCCTATATTCTCTCCAACACCCTCTACATCTTAGGAAGGACTTGAGTCCACTTGTCCTCTCATGCCTAAATTTCCTCCAACCATCCCTAGATTCTCTCAGTCAGCAACCCAGTCAAGGTGAGATGAGTGACACTTGTCTTCTCCTTCCCCCTTTCTCTCAACCTTCACCTTTTCTCATAGCCATTCAAATCTATAGATCTGATCATGACTGTTGATCTGAGCCACATCATCTAATCCTCTCAAAGTCTATAAAATCAGGAGCTTCAGTTGAGAGAAAGTTAGTCTTCAAGCCAATCTTATGCATCTGTGAGTTTTTGAAGAAAACAGAAAATAGTAATAGCAAATATCATTTAGCATAATCATTTTAGCATAATCATGTAGCTTTGCATATCATAATATCAGTTAACTGCAAGTTATCAGTCCATTCTTCATATGCCATCTTGGAAGCCAATAGTGCATTATCTGAGAGCACACCATCTGCAACCAGGAACAGTTGAGTTAGGACACAATGAGACATAAATCATGAAGGTAAAATAATGTTTTATTTTAATATGTATTTTATGTAGTTTCATTGGTGGATTTTGGATTTCCTATATGCATTTCCATTGTATTTTGTGAAACTAACTTATTACAGGTAATATTCTGAGGATGAAATTCAAGCTCACACACATAGCATTATGATAGAACTGTTGAACAAGAATGTATTGAAACTTCCTCCCATCAAACCAATTGACACAACCAAACATTTTCCACCTTGTTATGATTCAAAAGCCTTTTGCCAATATCATCATCAACCCATTCATGACATTGAAAAGTGGTATTCCCTAAAAAGAAATACCCTTGACCTTATGGATAACAATATTATATATGGGGATGGTACGAATGACAAAGAAAATAAATCCGTAGCTCCTCCAAATAAAAATATCCAAATCTTTACCAACCCTTTGCCTTCTCACTCTACTAATGTGATTGATTCTGAGCATCTTTCCCTTTCTCTTAATGATCTTGACCTTGAGTCTAATAATGTGGTGAATCTTATTGATAAATCTACACCTCCTAAAGACCTATGCATTTCCTTTGATCCTATTGAGACTATTATATCACCTAATGGCCCACTATATATCACTACAAGAATAAAAAATATGATTTCACAAGGTGTACTCATTGATCGCACATGTGTGGTAAATGTCAGAACTAAAGGATACCTTTATAAATTATAGTTGCATCAAGTGACATACAATAAATCTGATGTGGTGATTAAAATCTTTGATGGTTTCTCTTGTCCTACTATTGGTTCTATTACTCTTCTCATTGATGTTGGTACTAAATATTTAGATGTTAATTTTGTTATTATTCCATTAGAAAATTTCCATGTGAAGTTGGTACATGCCTGTCTCTCTTCCATGAAAGTGATCCATTCTACTGTTCATAAGTGCTTGAAATTTCCTATTGATGACAAGATCATAACTGTCAACTATAGCATGTACCAACCCATGATTAGGCCAAGAGATGTTAAACTTGACTACTGTTTGTCTAAATAATTTGAACCTCTTAAGCCTCAAAGTGATACTCTTTTTTATTCTTATCAAAGGTGGAAGAATGAGATGATCTTATCCTTAAGAAAGCCTAGAGATTCTAATCACATTCATCTTCTTCATAATAGACTTATTCCTAGACCTTCTACTCCTACTTTATATGTTGTGGTTCTACCTCCTCCATCTTACAAAGGAAAGTGCCTAACATCTCCCATCTTTTAGCCAAAAAAGCCTTCTTGTTTACATCCATATTTAAAATAAGAGAAGAAGCCTATGCCCATTGATCCCAAACCTTCACAGCCATCATCTAAAACTAAATGAAACCATTCTACGAGAGCATTATAACAAAGATGTCATGTTCAATCTTGTGAACTTGTTTCTCAACCTATTTCCTCCCTAAAGACTCCAAATGTTGTCATGATCCCATTTTTCTAACCATATCCTAACCCTAGGGAGAAAGTTCAACATAAATATTGAAGGCATAAAATACTTAAGAAAAATGATGGTTCATGTTATATTCCAATTAAAGATCCTATTTTTATTAATCTTGATGAAGAGAAAGATGAAAATAATGTCCATGCTAACAATGTTGATTCAAGTAATGAATAAGAATATGTTTGTGTTGATAGTGATTTATCCCAAAAAAATTCACAAGCACTAATCCTAGCTCCTAGTAATAGACAAAGTGATCAATCATTAGAGCATGGTCCTTGTTTGGAACCTATAATAGCTCCATCTACTATACTCAAAATTAATCCTCTTTCATATTCTCCACCTTCCCAAAACAATGTTCAAGAAGATGGGGAGGTGGATGAATTGCTTGATTAGCTTCATTTGTGTCATAGATCCTCTCTTTGTCTCTCTTGCTTGTTCATATCCTTCTTCTATTTGTTTCTCAATTTTTAGATTTATTGTCCCTAGTGTTGTCTACTTGAGGACAATGCAAAGCATTGAGATCTATTTTAGTCTTTCCCATGTTGACTCAAAAGACACACATCCCCTTCTTCCATAGTGGTTCTTCTTTATTTAGTGGATGAGGATAATTCAATACAAATACATATGTGATATACACTATTTATCATAAGAGCATATTGACCCTAGAGTTAAGTAGAACCCTTATGTGTTTTGTGTTTTGTGATCATTATCCTTTGATTTGTATCCTTCTTAAGGGCATATCATTGTGATAACATGCTTCTCTTTTGGATGAATGTATACTAGCTTAAAGAAATTGCTCCTGATAAGGTGTGCACAATCTCTTTAACGTGAGGGCTTACACTCATCTCAATTTTTCTCTCTTTTGCATATCTTGATACTCAAGTTACTTAGCGAACGTAGCCTGTTCCTTTATAATTTTGATATGTTTTTTCATGACTCATAGTAAGTGAACCTTATTGGGCTTACAATCATGGTTCTCTTTCTTTTTCTTATGATGTCCCTCTTATCTTGATCTTGAAGTTGTAAGATACCTTAAGTCCATTGGGGGGCTTGGTGTGTCTTACCTCCTTAGCGTCTTGATGAAGGACTTTCAATGTGAACCATTGTACATTACTGAGAGTATGCTTAGCTTCGTACAACTGCTAAAGTGGGGGCTAAATGTAACTTCCTAAATTGTAATCCCTTATAATTTTGACAACATTTGTCCCTTCACTTTAGTGTTTGCCCCCTTGGGCCTAATGAGGACCCGATTCTGCTCATATCATGCAAATTTGACTTCATATTGACCTTGTATATCATTTAAACCCCTTTTCTTGGCCCCTAAATTGGGTAGTACCAAGGCATGGCACCTTGGTCTTTAATAGGACTAGGTAACCATGCCTTGATCCTCCCAATTAGGGTATTTTTTAGGCCCCTTGGCCATTTCAAAAATTGAGTGAGAATCCCAGCCCCATGTTTGCTCATGTCAGAAAATTAATATGTCTTTCGACTAGCAAGTATAAGAGGACACTTTCCCCTCTTATTTTGGAAATAAAAACACATGAAATTCAATTCAATAGAAAGTAATCAAGTGTTCAAGTAGTGAGAAAGCAATAAGGTTTTCTTCAAGCATTGGCATAACAATAAGGTCAAGATTCAAGCATTGGAGTTGATATTTATCTTCCATGTTGTTAAAGACTTCATAAAACCCTAATTCCATGTGGAGAAAAACAAAACTTCACAAGGAGACATATGATTGGTGTTTTCAGTCATTATTCAATATCTCCCTCAAAGGGAGAACATTTCTATTACTAAAATTTAATTATCTTTTATTTATATTTCATGATTAATTCCAAGGTGACAAAACAATCCCCCATTGAAGTGTGAAAATTTTGGAGGACTAGGGTGACTAGCAACATGGTCTCGATATTTTGGGAGCTCTTTCTGAGAACAATTCCAAATCTAATTGCATTGCTCAGATCTAGGTTTGTGGCTCATTCTCGCGACTCTAGCTTACTATTTACGCATTTCTACTTCAATTTTAAGCACTTCCACCTTAATTTTAGCAATTCAACTTAGAAAAGAGGGCTTATTAATTTACATCATCAAAACCCTCAATCTAACTACAATTCTCAGTCCTAATCCTTATTGGTTTGTGACTACATCAAGGATTGGACCCCCTCTTTTGAATGTAATGGTCTTTAAGTCATAAAATTAGAGTTTTTTATCCTTCTTATGGGGAAAAGCCTAATTTTTCACCATTACAGCTACAAGAGGACTTGTTGGTCCCTATCCTCTTGTGAACAATGCTTTCCTACTATAAATTTTGTTGGCCTATGCCCTTCATTTAGGGTGTGTAGCACTGAAGATGATGCAAATGCCTTGATTTGTGCCTTGAATATTAAAGGCTCTAGCATGGGGTTTCTAATGGATCCGTTGAGTCAAACATTAGATCTTTTGTTCACATCCATGTTAACAGGATTATATTTAAGGGTGTTTTTGATGTAGGTGTTGATAGCGCCTATGAGGACGAGGTGCATGAGTAATTTCCATGTTCTTGCTAGTATTCACAACATGATAAACTTTAAATATTGAATAATTATGACAATTTTTGAATTTTTTGTCATAATTTTGGGTGTCTGGAAAGTGATTCATTTTTGGTAGGGTAGCTACAATCAACCCTATATATCTAAGTTTTCTTGTCCTGAAACAATCACAAGCTAGGATGCTTCTTGGAGTTATGAATATCACAAATAAAATTTGTAGATTTTGGATTCATCGACACTGATCCTTCGTGTTGTGCAATTCAATTTTTCTATGATACTATGATATAATTACCTAAATTAGAAATTTTGTACTAAGTAATGCTTCACTCATGGTTAGGTTAAGTTTGACTCTAATGTCCTATGAGATAGTTTCAAGTATACTTGCACCAACAAGACTGCAAATATAGTTATTTACTTTCCTAATATTGATAATATCCTCTAAGGGACAGAGACAAGATTTCCTAATATACTTGTAGTTCATGTACATGTTTGTTGGACATTGTTTCTGCTAGGATATGTTGTTGTCACTGATGTCAACATATTCTTGTTCTAGTGATTGCATATTGATTTATTGGGATTATGGTTTGGTGCATGGAGTATTTCTAATATCATTATATTCTTCTGTATTTGTTTTTGTGATTCATGAAGCTTAATTGATCGTATCATATGATCCGGTTTTGTAATTTGTTTTTCTAATCAGTGCTTTGCAAAGTTCAGTATTTCATCTGGTATATTCTGGTGTAATCAGATCTTGATCTAATATATTCAGATATTATTTCGGATGGTCTTGTGTATCTTCATTGCAGATGGTTTTTTATTTGGTTCTTCACAGGTTATCTTTCTTTGTGACAATTACTATTGATGTTAATCAATGAAGATTTGATAAGTGGTGTAGGTGTAGCTATTACTGATGATTCTAACATTCTTTTGGGTGTTTCCTAATTGTGTCCTATTTGTTTTGATGATCTGCATTGATTGTTGTTCTAGCTTTTGGTGATTTTTCTAATCCAGTGGTGTTCTTCGTGTGATGTAGTTTTTCTGATGGTGTAGCATGCTGCAGTTGATCTTGGTGTGATTTCAAGTGGTGTTGCATGTTTGGAGATTTGAATTAGGTCCATGTTATGTCATGTAAATCATTATATTGGTCTAGTGGTCGATCTTTGTATTGTGTGATGTAATTTTGTAATTGTGAGTTAAGGGTTGAGCTGACCTTGTTGTCAAGGTTGATGAATTATATATATAGGATATATTGTCATGTAATTTAGGTGTCATGGGTGTTTCTACATTGTCATAGAGGGGTGTATGTGCGAATAAGGATTCATCTTTTAGTGTGAGGTATTGAGGAGATATTGGTGTTGCAGAACAGACAATTATACTTAATTGAAACTGTAATTAGACATTTAGAGATTCTATTCTTTCAGTTCATTCCTTCTGGAATGTAATCTGAATCTTATTGTAAGTCAGTGAGACTTCCCTGAGGGTTGTAGCCTTCGTGTTCATTATCTTTTGAGCAGTGACCTCTAGGAAGTGTGAATGAATGCATGTGCATTCCCCATTGTAATATTTTCACATACTATTGCAAAGTATCATCTTATTCTAGGTAGGTTCCCACCATCATTTTTTCCTTGACTGAGTTTTTCGCATCAAAATATTGGTGTTGTGTGTTGTGTTATCAATTTTCTTATCTTTGTTGTTGATGCAGTTTATCAGATCTTGTTTTAAGATTAAGTTTCTAGATTTGGTGAAAACTGATTCACCCTCTCACCCTTTCAGTTTTCTCTCGTTGTTGCCAAAAATGTTGTATTTCACAATAACTGTTATTGACAAAACCAAGAGTTGGAAATTGGCAAGGTACATAACTAAAAATATTCTTTCTTTCATTTTGAGAGAAGAGAAACAAAAGGACATCTTGCAATAGAATAGTTTGAAGCCAAGTAAAGGAAGCATTTTTTCTATAAAACAAATTCCCTTTTTGTAATAATTATATTTGCAAAGAAATAATTTACTTAGTTGAACATTTGCATAGTGTCATAATTATCTCTTCAAGTCAAAGAAAATGAGTTAGTTTTCCATATATTAAGATGTGAATTAGAATCATAGAACACATCTATGACCTAATTGCAATTTCCTTCTCTAAGATGATTTTATTTTCTTTTTGTCTACTTTTGAGGTTCTCACATGCTATAACTAGTCCAATTAGAGATTTTTTAAAATATTACAATGTTATTCACTCATTCTATTTTCACTATAGATATAAGGTAATCAATAGCAACTCTTGATTATCATTGATGACATCCAAAATGATTGAAAAATATTGCATCCTTTGTTTTAAGGAATTATGGGAGTGTTGTGAATACCAAGATCCTGCTCCTTTGTGCAAAATTGATTTTGTAGTTGAGTAAAGGGATCTAGGTATCCTTCACTGCAAGTTATATCTTTTACTTCAATTAGTATCAAACTCCCTTGGGTGACTATATCTATTTTCAAGTGTCGTGGTCTGACAATGAGGTAAATGCATCCAATGTTCTTCAATTTCCATATTGGGCTTTCCAGGAGGTAAACTCAAAATATCCTCCTCATGACTAAAACCTAAGCCACAAGCTCATTTGTCTTTGAAAATAGGAGCTCAAATGTCCCCTTGTCAGCTTCTATGTAGTTGGTATGTATCACCATGGAGGTTTTTTGATAAATTTGGGATTCCTAGTCATGAGGGTCAATCTTCGAGAATTCACTCCTCACTACACCATAACTAATATCTTGCATCTCATTATCATTTGGTCCAAACATTTCCGTAACATGCAAATCATTTTTAAATGGATCAATTACTTCCATACATAAAAATTGGATGGATGTTTCTTGGACACTATTTACAATTATTGACTTGTCTTCAACACACATTAATGGTTCTTCTTCTTCTTTGGATATATCAACTTATTGTGATTCTGATTCTAACTTCTCTTCTATAGTAATTAATGATTCTCTTAGATCTTTCTTCTTGCTCTCTTTCTTGACATTTTTACTTCTATATTCAAATAGATATCTTTTGTTGGGATAATGGTCCCCTAGTGCTTCCAAGTACTTATCAAGGAGAACACTATCTTTGAAATCTTCTAACAACCTTTGGTAACTTATCAATAATTGTTGAGGCCTTAAGTTTGTACTAGAACTTTTGAATGGGATTTATGTTCACTTCCTTTCATGTACCTTCAAATCTCTTTGATTAGGATGCATCTATCCTTTTAGCTTTATCATGTAGGTTGATAGGATAGCTGCTCTAATATCAATTGTAATCCCTTTCTAGAATATTTCTTATTTTTCCTTAAAACAATAATTCCAACTGAAAATGATAATTGCATTATGTTAATAAATATAATTTTATCTAAAATGATAAACTTTATAATGTTATGAATAATTATGAAAACGGACCTTATCCTGGTTTTCCTTGTATAAATTTCCTTCAAACCTGCAGCTATGAATGTCTCTAATGTCTACCCAGGTTGGGGGGTTTTCATTCACCAATTTGATAAGAGAAATTAAGGGGTTTCATAGATATATCTCTTTAAGTAACCGTGAAGGGGTTTTATCGTCTTTGGCCCTAATATTTACTTACAATCAGCCATAATATTTTTTCACAATTTATTGATATCTCCGTCTCATAGAATGATCCCCATATATATCTTATTTTTTCTCCAATAGTTATAACCATTCAAATTTCATATTTTTTTTGAGTTTTAACTTCAAATTAATTTTAGTTATCAATTAATCCCTTGTTAGAAAAATCGCAGCTCCAAGAGTAATCTTAGAAAATATTGAATCATCATGCCATTAATTTTAGAAAGATTTGTCATAATTTTAGGCGGCTGGACAGTGACGCATTTCTGGCAGGGGCATTAGATATGCTCATCATGGCTGTGCAGTGTCTATCCATCATTGTCAGCACACACCACAGACACAACTTAAATGTGTGGGCCAATGTGAAAATTTCAATAACATTTTAGCTATGCAACTTACAACCCATCTCAATATTTCAAGCACATATCAAACAATCACATCCAAACTTTGATGCAAATTTCTACAATGACATTGTACCTTGCAAGGATAAAGCCATCGGAACAATCACGTCAAGTTCCAATCCTCGTTTATCAACGTCATTTATCAATTGTGGAGATTAATACCCTTCAAGGCTATGCAATTCAGTCTCTCAAAATTCAAACACAAGCGCTGTGCCCGCTATGCACCAACCTATGCATACATCATCTGAAGCCTTTGAGTAAACATATTAAAATTTTAATATATCGAAGATTTGAGATGTTCAAGGGCAAACAGAATAGCATGTGTCTGAAATGCCTGATTTCAATGGTTCATGTATCCTTCGAGACCTCTCTTCAGACAAAGGTTATGAAACTCACAACCCATCTGAACATTTTTGAAAGCATACCAAACCCAATTCACTGCCATGACTTTCCACCTTGGATAGGATAAAAGACTGGAGCGATTTAGTGTAAGACTACCAAACATTAAAGGAATACTTATAAGCAAATTTTCTTCATCTACAGTACACCCAATAATTCTTTTAACAAAATCAAGACTAATTATGAATCAAACTTCTAGATCTAACCACACCTCTCGCTCATGAAAATCTTCACACTGCAAAAATCTCAAACCATGTTTTTCATTAATAGACAGATTCTTATAAATGCTTTGACATATTACGTTCAAACAAAAAGGTACCAATGCATGTTAAGGATGCTCTCTTTCTAATTATGAAAGGATGCTCTCTTTCTAATTATGATCTAAAATATTGATGTAAAACTCTATACCATCAAATTTAGAAATATACTATCAAATTTAGAAATATCATCACGAATTGTGAAAATCTAATTAAATAGATTATGAGAATATAATGACTTTAATTAATTGCCATGGAGATTAAAGTTATGGATCTTAAACCATGCAAGGCTGTCCAATTTGACTTTTCATGCATAAAAAAGTTCAAATAAAGGGCTTAAAAACTAAAACATTCAATATCATTTACCTCATAAATTTGAAAACCATTCCTGGTTTGAGAAGCAGGCATCATCATCCACAGGTGCTCCCAGTGTATGGAAGTCCAACCATTTGGGTGCCCCAATCTCTTCGTAAAATTCATCGCTCACAAATCTCTTGTCAATATCTTTCCATTCTATATTAAGAGCGTCCTCTTACAAGCAAAAGAAAACACCACCACAATAGTAATAACAAAAGTGTAAAAGAAAACACTAAATACTCCAGAAACAATATGTATTTATTGTTTTCTGTTATGTTTTTGTTACTATTGTTCTTGTGTTGGTGTTTTCTTTATCATGTAAGAATGGATGCTTTCAATACAGATTAAAAGTAATATACCTGTTAGAGAGTATGCTAAGAATCGAACCAGTTCACTGAAATTGAAATACTTCTATGGCGTGCATGTTTTGCTTGAAAGAAGTTCCACCAGGATTCCAAATCCCCACACATGGAAAGTTGCCAAAATTTGACGGTAAACTTACTAAATTTTGACAGAAATCTAATCCAGTGCAGCGGCTCATAATCTGCACCGAAGAGAGATATATTCTAATCCAGAAGTTCAAAATTTCCCAACTTTGTAGGTTTACAAAGTTGGAATGCAATTCTTTGAGATCTTTTAGGTTTCCAAAGTTGGAAGGTAATTCTTTGAGATTTTGGTAGCTCGGGCAGTGAAATCTTTGAGCGAAAGTAGGTTGCATAGCTGTGAAGGGAGCGCTACGAGGATACTCATGATTATCTAAGATATCTCATAAAGAGTATAGATTTAGAGGACTTGAAAGGAAATTTATGTTTTTCTTGATAAATAAGGTGTATGTACCGAAGTATATATTGATATTGATTAATTAATAATAGATGAATTGAAAATTTGAATAATTATTGGTAAAAGAGAGAAAATTAAATATTACAGAAGATATATTTCATAAATGAGATCATTTTATTGTAGTTTTGAAATTTGTATGGTTTAAAATTGGAGTTGGATTCTTTTTGTTTGCATTTCACCTTACATTTTATATAACAATTATGTCTTTTTATAATTCATGTCATCAAATTAGGGACAATTCTATACATGTGAATCTACTTTGTTCCTACAACTTGAACTTCTATTCTTTAGTATATTGAATTTGTTGAATTCTACTATATTTTAAGAATTGATAGTTTTTCAAAAAACCATTAGGAATTATTGAATTGCTAAATGACATGTTCTTTTAAGTCAACTTTCGAATAAAATCTCAATTTTACGATCACTTTAGGAATCACCAAATAATATGCAAGAACATAAATCCACTAGATAATGATAATTGAATACAATTGAATGCCTTTAAATACAAGGATACAAAAATTAATTGTGCTAACATGTGTTCATTCAATTCATAATGAGTAGTGAGATGCATAGAATTTTGCCAAAAATGAGCTTGAGATTTGGACTATCAAGGGTCAATCTATAAATGCAGGATCAAACTCACACTTGCAAGATTAATTTGGAATAAAGGTATTTTAAAATCTAGCTAGGAAATGGATCTTCAAACACAAGGGAAATGATATATGTAATAAATGATAGACTATGTGAGTAAATATGTACATATGAATGGGATAAAGTAGAATTTGTGAGAACGTGCATAAGTAGGGATATATGAAGGCTAAGCGAATGGTACCAACCTCAAAACAAGATTACCTAATATTGTCATGCGCTTGTGAGCACTAATTTTACTAATTAGTCCACTTTATTAATTAAATAATTTTAATTATTTAATTAATTTAACTCAGTTCTTCTAATTTAACATTGTTTCTCTATTTCAAATTCATAATTTGAATTTCTTCCAATTCCATACTTTAATAATTTTTAATTATTTAATTTGCTAATTTTTCTCTAATATTAATTAAATAATTTTTATTATTTAATTAAATCAATTTCCATGTTTTTCCCATAATTAAAAAATTATTGCAAATTATTTAATTAGCCAATTATGTCTCATCAATTAAAAAATTTCTTAATTTATTCAATTTAATTTCTCTATTATTTTAAAAATGAAATTTCTCCAAATTAACTAAAATGCTAATTTCATCCATTCTCCTACATCACATGTCAAAATGACTAATTGTCATTGACTCTCAATTTATGCTAATGACTCATCAATCACCTTTTTCTAATCAATCAATCAATTGAATTCCACTCTCAATCAAATATCTTAACTCCTCAATCAAGTCAATTGACTAATCAATCAATCTTAGTTGCACAGGTAACCATCTCTCAATCAAACTATCTCAACAATCCTCCACCATTGATCTTTCTACTAAAATTTCAATTTGAACTATCGATTTGAAGCTCTAATATCTAGAAATTGAACATCATTCCCATTTGCCTAGGAACCATAGTCTTCTAATTCTTGGATGATCATGCTACGATAATTGTGCTTTGATTCTTGAGAGCCATCATACAATAGATGAGAAGGAGAAGAGCAATGGAGGCATTTGCATGGATTCATCATTTGTCTTGCAATTAAATGATTTATTTATTTATTGTTTTTGTTTCAATTCATTTGCTTTGTTCATTATTTGTGATTGAAGATTTGTAATAGACTAGGGTTTGTGGTTGCTCTTTCAGTCTATTTACATGCAAATCTATTTTTAGTGCATTTTATTTTTATGAGTTTCAAATTTTTGCAAGTTGTAGGATTGAAGTTATGAAATCGACAAATGTTTCACACAATTGCTTAATATTTCTCGAATGTGTTTTGATTTGTATCACAGTTGTAGGTGTCCTTTCATACAATTGTAGGTTTATTTCTTACATTTATCAAATCTTTTGCACATACACATAGGGGAGTTGTTGGGACTTCAAAATTTTTGTCAATTTTGAAGTCCCATGCTCAAAATTATATATATTGCATTCAAAATCTCCTTGATAAGCAAGCTTTTGTAGCTCATTTGGTGAGATCATATATTTCCACTGTTGGAAGTGTTGAATTTTAGCTTTTGATATGCCTCTCTTGTGATAAAAATCATAGGGTTTAGGGTTTTTGGAGGATTTTAAATTTGCTAAGTTATTCGTTTGTTCTCTCGAGGCCCTATTATGTTTTGTAGTTGACCTTCATTTTCCAGTTTCCTCGCCTTAAGTCATGATCAGGAGGGTTCTCTATCGTAGGCTTACCTATAATTTACGTCGCTCAAAGGTTATACTTTTCAGTCGATGACTAAAGCTTAGTCATAATTTCCCATAGGAGGGCCCCATCGCATTATTACTTTACCTATTATAAGTCCCCAAATGCTCTAAATATTCACTTAAGTGCCATCCTTGGTATCTTAGTCGCGTGGGATAAGTAGATCAAAGGAAATGTGTGGAGACAACTTATCCCACAAGTGTATTTGAAATAGGTCTCACTCGTGTGGGATAAGGAAATAACACTACACAAAAGAAAATGTTATCTTGTGGTAGAGAAGAAAGGGTCCAAAGATATGAAGGAGAAGCTTATCCCATAGTATCTTTAGGATATTAAAAGGGAACCGTGGGATAAGAAATGATTCAAAGGAACAAAGAAAATGTTATCCGACGGTATTTCCAAGATGCTAAGAGGTGGTCGCAGGATAATAATTACAAGACAGATGCAAAGGATCACTTATCCCACGCATTCCCACAGGGATAAGAGATGGGTCATGGGATAAGAGAGAATAAGTTTAAATGGCTTATCCCGCATGGAGTAAACACACAAAGAAAATCGCTTTCAAGCAGTAGATAAATAGAGAGCTACGAGCAAAATGGGATAAGGAGATTCTTAGAAGACATGCTCAGAACCTTAACCCGCATGGGTATGCAAGGTGTAGCAAAAGGTCGCGGGATAAGAAAGAGAAGGGAAACAAAGAGGGTTTTCCTTATCTCCTGTGTTCCCACGTGGATAAGGAAAAGGCCATGGGGTAAGGGGTGGTTTAAAAACAAATAAAAATTTTACCCTACAACATCCTCACAAGGCACGTAGTGTGACATGGGATAAGGATGCACAAAGGATAAGAAAGAAACCCTTATCCCATGAGGGTTCCCATTAGTCAGGATAAGAAAGGGGAAAGAAAATAGAGGTAACAAGAAGACGATGGTGCTTATCGCATAGCATATTTGAAGGTAGTAAGTCAGCTCACAAGATAATGAAAGATGTTGCTACAAGAGGAAAGGCTTATCTCGTTGGTCCAAAATGTGAGTAGAAAAGTCACATGGGGTAACAAAAGTCGTGAAGAAAAATCTTATCTCGCACATGTTTTGAAGCTTAGAAAGGAGGTCAGGAGATAAGAAAGGGTAGCCTAGGAGGAAGAAAGGACTTATCTCATGTAGCAATGATGACTTAGGATCCAACACATGAAGAGGCAAAAAGTAAAGACAAAGTGCAACGTGGGATAAGAGAGCGAAGAGACAAAGGAAGATTTCCTTATCCTGTGCATCCCCGTGGGGATAAGGAAATGATTAAGGTGAAAGAAGAAAAGGATTATCCTACAGAGATACAAAGGATATCCCCAAGGAGGTGTGAGATAAGGAAACAAGGAAAAATCAAAGAAGGCTTATCTCGCATAGACAACAAGCAATCACAAGGAACTTGCGGGGTAAGAAAGGAGGTAGAAAATGATGCAGCCCATTATTCCACAATGCTAAAGGACATGAGATGGAATCATACAGTGCATAACAAGCATGTTATGTGATTCGCAGAAAACATCACCATGCAGCCCGATTGGTAAAAGTGTCCACATTGAGGGTTGACGAAGGTTGACTAGAGGACAAAGGGGAGTATTTTGAGGACGTGGCACATGAAATTTGGCTGGATTCCGCCTATCAAGAAAGGAGATGATGCCAACAAAGATCATTGTGCTGACACGCTGCAGGTAGTTTTTTGTGACCAAATTAGATCAGATCGCAGCGACAAATCCCAAGAGGGAGATAGAATTTAATGAAGATCAAATAGAGGATCGGTTGAGTGGCTTTATGAGATCTAAGGATCTTCTATCTGTAATAGTTCACAACCTCAAGCACACCAAATGGTCACCAACCAAGAAGATGTAAGGACGCAGGACAAGTGTGGATTACTTAATGTAGCAATCCAGATTCAGAGGTCAATTAAAATGCAGTAGAGGATAAACTAAATGCAGTAGATTTATGTGAGGCTTAAAGACCCTACCGCTAGTTATCCTTGTGATTTGTGGTCCTAGATCCCAGAGGCTATCTTCATGGCCGCTTGGATTCATTATTTCTAGGTGGATTGCGTGTAGAGTAGGAAGAGGGATGCCTCATGGTGTATTTTTTCCTATGCTATCAGATTCTAACATGTGTGTCTCACTTGGCCTGAAGCTTTTTTAATCCCTTGTTCTTATTAAAGGGAATTCAGGGCCAATGTGAAGGGTTGGTTCTAAACAGGGGTTTTGTTCCATGTACAGTCGAAGATTAGGAGTATGCTAGAGTTTATTATTTTAGTCTGTTATCATTTTTCCATTGCAAATAGTGTATAACCAAAATGCATACAAGATTCAATTTTTTATTGTAACCGTCTCTAGCATGTTATGCCGCTATTTTATGAAATAAACAATCAAGGATCATCTTTTGTTTTCTCCCTACAAGCTTAGGTAGTTATCTTATTTCTTTCTTCTGTTCAAGGAAGATATTAAAGTTCTTTTTTACAAGATGATGAAATGGTGTTGTGTGCATGTAGGATACGTAAGAATGGTTGCAATGGAGCTGTAGTAGGGGGTGTTAATGTAATGCATTGATACTTATAACCCATTGGTTATAGTTAGGTCTATTTGTGTTAATTTAACATGTTGTAATCTGACTTTGCTGCCTTGATGAAGGCACTGGTAATAGGGTTTGCATCCAAATGTTAGAAACAATCGATTCTCTTTAAATCTCTTTTACTTTCTACATTTATTTCTTCATTAGGAGTAGGATTAGTGTAGAAACCCTCTCCTTAATGAAGTGCATAGATGCTTAGAAACTAAGGTTAAAGCCATAACCAGGAGTTAAACCATCTTCCTTAGTACATTTTCATTGGGATGATCTGTTGTAAAAGTAATGTCAAGAGTAGTTGAAACTGGAAGTTGTCAGGAAGTTGCATAGGTTCATCCGCCTTGGTCTCGCATAGCCAAAAATGTAGGAGATATCAATCTTGTTATTGAATCTTGTTCGTTGGCCAAATCCCTGTCCGAGTTTGTCAGTGAGTTAGTGGCAATTCCTCTAGGACTCAAGGACTGCTGGTTTGGGAACTAATATGAGTCACATATTCATGTAGTTCTCTCATGCATGCAAAAAAAATCAGTCTCACATTTATCTGGTAAATTTGAAGGAAGAGTTTTTGAGTTTTGAGTCTTTCAATTCCATGTTTTCTATATTTTGACAATTATGTCTTCAGTTATTTTTGTTTCTAGATTAGAATTTCATGTTACTAATACTTTTTTTAGCATGTTGGTGAATGAGGGTTTGAGACTTGAAAACTAAAAGTACTAATTGTGTGTTGTAGGATCTTTGATAAGTCTAGTTTCTTGTATGTTTGTGTTTGGTAGCATAAATCATAATTTGTTTTCTTAAGTAAAATTAACTCTTGTGTGACTATTTGGTGCTTTGTATGCTATATGTTGTGTATCCCAATAATCTTATGAAAATATCCTCTCCCCTTGCATTTGTGGGAGCTTGGAGAAAGAGAACTTGTATGATTTTTTCTTAGGAGAGACTTGGGTTTTTCATCACCCCTTGTCTTGATCCTGTTTGATATTTCATTTACACCAATATATGAAAGGGTGAGACAAATGTTGTAGCCCAATCTTGTAATTACATATCGGGTGTTTCAATTATGAGGGGAATGTATGGGCCATAAAGAAGTTGTCTAGAGACTTAAGTGTCTCACCTCAAATGTGTGTAAGTAGGTGTCCTCAAATTTGAATAACAATTTTTGTGATTAGAAGCCTTATCCTTATTAGTTCAATAAATTGGTGCAAGGGGATACACATTGTACCCTAAAGATACTCACCATTCATATCTCCTTGAGTTGAGACAAAATATTTTGGGTTATATAGGCTAATTACATCCTTTGAAAAGAGGGCGATTGGTTCATGCCTCTAGCTCTTAGTTCCCTATCCATTCTTCTCTCAAAAGATAATAGTGTCACGTACTACAATCTTGAGATCCCAAGTGTGGGCCTAATCTATCTTGATAATCTCTACTTGACACTTAGGTTATAAATAATGTTTTAACTATATTTTATTGTGCTATACTAGTGGAAATTTAATCTTTTATGGCCTATGAACATACACTTCAAAGTGAGTCAAATTCAATTCAACTACCTACTAGTCACAATGTTTTATGATTGTTTGGATATCAATTTTTTACCAAAACTGTGCCAAAACATAATTGAAAAATGGTACGAGTATGGAAAAGTGGTTAAATTGTCAAGAAATGGGAGGGTTTAAATATGAAATGAGATGGAGATGAAGGGTCGTAGAAATGAGACACTTGTCCTCAAAATGATCCAAAAGGAAATGACAAGTGTCCCCAAGGAGGACACATGTCTTAGAAGGAAATGACATGTGTCCCTAGGACACATGTCCATTTTGGTCACTAACCACCCAAAATTAGAATATCTTTTATAAATAAAAGATATTTAGGAATGTGTATACATGTGGGAGGGGACGTTAGGATAGGATAGGATAGGATAGGATAAGATTGGTTGGGAGGATAGGGTTGGTTAGAACCCATGGGTTAGGATAGGGGTTGGGTTAGAAGGATAGTTTAGGTTAGCAGACATGTGGAGGTAATTAATCAATTTAGAATTAATTAATAAACTAGAGAAAGAGGATAAAATGAATAAAATAAAATAAAATAAATTAGTTAGAAGAAAGGTTTAAAGAGGGATTAATTAGTTAACATGGTTAATTAATTAAAAACACAAGGGACATGGCGCTATTAATTAAATTAATTTAGTCAATGGGGGTGAGATGTCACATATAATTAAATAATAAGAATTATTTAATTAATGTGAGCAACTAAGAGGATTAAATTTGATTAAATTAATTAGTCAAATTTAAGTGTCTACATAGTTTTAAACATCTTATGACATTGCAATTTTTTTTATTCCTTTCAATTGATTTCCCTTTCTCTACTGTCATTTGCCCAATCC
The DNA here is from genome assembly GCF_030272615.1 of Cryptomeria japonica. Classification (NCBI taxonomy): domain Eukaryota; kingdom Viridiplantae; phylum Streptophyta; class Pinopsida; order Cupressales; family Cupressaceae; genus Cryptomeria; species Cryptomeria japonica. Next base: position 112,115,485 of record NC_081408.1, read on the forward strand.
TTGTAAGCTCATTAAAGGAATTGAAAATACGATAAGTAACCTCATTTTGATCACTTACTGCTGATTGTTATGGCTTATTAATGCAAGTTCACATAAAAAATGTGTGATCATCTTCAATAAATCCAAATAGATATTCATACCTTGAATGACATACGTCGTGTTCAACTACATCATAAATCTAAATTATTTGTTGAGCGTCAACCAAACTACTCAATAGACAAAAAGGGCTCCATGGAAAATCATACCTTTCTATATTTTGACCATTGAAAATAAAAGATACGCTGAGATTCACATTTTTAATCATATCTACTTGGTTCAGATCCAAATCAAGTTCTCCATCCAACATGTCCACATTAATGCACACCATGTATTCATTTTTAAGGCCTCAACAATAATTCTCTTACCAAGATTTTCTTCAATCTAGATAACTTCAAGCTTGGCAACTTAATGTAATGGAAAAATTTCATAAACAACTCTTCGATCGTTGATTTATGTCTTGCCAACATTGTATTGTGTGGGGGAGGTGCCTTAAGTGATGTTCCAATATGATGTGTCTCCATATTTCTCGAATATATCTACTTATCACACCAAAAAAAACTCCTTATATCTCCAAAAACTAACAAGTTTACCAAGCAAAAAAAAGAAAGGACATTCAAATCACACGACTCTTCATCATTAAATCACATTTGCTTCACCAATAGCCAAAAAAAACGCTTACTGGAATGATGAAGACACCTCCACATAGTAATCATCAGAATTCAATGCTCATTCTCAACTGCAAACTTGAACACCTCCATACTATTTTTCACTGCCAGAGTTTGCAGTGACAGAGATCTTCCTCCTACCGTCACGTCTCAGGCTAGCATAAGTATTTAACTTGCTAAGACTACATATCTGTGTCGATACCATAAGAAGGAACAACATGCTCTACTCAATAATTCCGATTAAACAGGGTGAATAGGATACATAAAGCATAGGAATGTAGTTGCACAATCATCGCTACAGTTGCATAATGGAATGCAGACAATGCAATACATGATGCTCCCTCTTTAGACATTTATGTCTCTTTCTTTTTTAGGTATAAATAAAAAGTTATGACATATTTCAATAAAAGAAATGATCAATATCGGTTTTATTTTTTAACTCAAAGTCATTAAAATTTTACATTTATGCTTTGAATTTTGAAATGATGCAAACTAATAAAATATATAAGTTTTAGTATATTTTGTCTATAAAATTTGTGAAGTTATTAATGATTAAAAAAAATGTATAACAAATGAACTAAAACTATTAAAGTAAGCATAGTATTTTATATAATTTTTATAAATCTTATATTTTTAATATTTTAGTTCATAGATATGTTGCTTGGTAAATTCATGGTTTTTTATCTTCTATGAATTTCTTAAATGTGTTCGAATAAATGATATTATAGACTTTCAACAGTTCAAATGTATCGACTAAAAAAGGTTTTTTATATTATAGAGAAATGTCTTCACATATAACTAGTATAACTAGGTATAGCTCTACATCTATTATGGTGATTTTCTAATTATCTTTACTTAGCAATTTGTAAACGTTTTCATTTCATACATTTTTCAGGTCATAAGATGTTTACTACTATTGAAGAAATGTATTTGCTTCTTTCTACTATATTAATCATTAGTAGATATTTGACATGCAAATAAAACTATTTCGAAGGTCTTCATTAGGGATGCATTCAAATGAAAATATATATTAAGTTCTTGTATTGTGCATTGCTTATGGTAATATAATCTAATAGCTAATTATATGATTGGTTGAAAACATCTTTTATTATTTTTAATTTATTCATTTTCTATTTGAAAAATAAAATAAAATAAAATGAAAGAAACAATTAAACAATTTTCTCTATTTGTAAAGGTCACAAATCTAACAAATCTAAATTCCAAGACTAGCACCATGACTTGCTAAGCATATTGTTACTAAAATTGAAGATTCCCTTATCACTATTGTACATGATTTGTAGTTTTTCTAAAGAACACATCTTGAAGTTCTTATTTGTAAAGACATTAAGATAAATTGTCCATTTCAATTTAACTGAGTTTGAACAGCCCAACAATAAAGTGAACTTTTACTATAATTAAACATCACAATTATTATATTTAAAATTGCTTAACCAAATTATTTACGAATGGATAATTGTCAAATAGAAAAAGACCACTTCATTATTAATTACATTATTTACCCATACTATATCAAACGATTTATTACATATCTTTGTTTACAATGTTCTTATTATATCCATTGGTTTCCAGTTTTCCTAAACTTTAGAACTTTAATTGAGATTTTCATTCTTTTGAGCCTGGCAGAGCTTTCCAATAACAACTTTCTGATATTCGCTTTTTTATATTGGCAGAGCTTGCTAGTTCTTGGAACATTAGCTTTCACATATTTTTGTTTATTTGGTTTGGACGAAGGAATCGAAGATTTTTCTATAGAGTGCTTCATTTGAGACGATTAGAGGAAATAAATAAATAAAAGATTCTTTGTTTTGAGGAGAAGCTTCCACAACGACGACATGAAGGCAGTTTCAGAGAAAAGTTAACAGACATTGTTTTGACCGCTTGAAAGGTTTTATGGTTTTTCTTTTTAAACGTTTAATTTGATTCATAGTTATAAAATTGGTGTGGTCATAAATGAGGACCTCATCTTCACTAAATAATGTTCAACAATAGTATTTAACTAGGGTTTGAATTTTGATGGTAAGAATGACAATACCACAACTTAACCATTGCATTATGTCAATGCTAGTCAATTGATTTATTGTTAGAATTTAAGGTTGAATTTTAATTTGTTTCAATACTTCGTCTTAAATTTGTAATTACAAATATATATTTTAATCTAATTAAGATGGTTTTTACATATAAAACATTATCCATTCTCATTTAGCTTTTTAATTTTGTTTGAGATGTTTTTATATCATGTAGTGGTTTGTATGAAGCAATATTTTTGTATCCTCCAAATTTTAAAACAATATTTTGACATACATTTTTAAGATTAAAAAAATTGTCAATTGTTGTTTAAAAAAATGAAATTAAATGAAAATATTTTGTACACCTAAATATTGAGGAAATCAAATAGAATAAATATGCATTAAGATAATAATATTAAATATTATTGTTGTAAGAATATTTAGTTTGCTCATAGAATATTTCACACAAGCAATTGTTTTTAGTGTTATACGTGAATTAGATAGGAGCATAATTAAGGCTTATCCCCAAATTTTTTATACATGTCAATTTGGTCAAGAATAAACATTCTCAATATAGGAAAAACTATTCGTGATGTTGTCAAAGTTGGAAGATTTTTTTATTAGAAGTTGAATAGAGTTCTATAATAGTAGGACAAGGGACAAATGCATAGAGAAAAATGAGTCTGTACATGTGTTGTTTGAAACCAATGTGGCAATAAATCTAGAAAGGAAGATGAAATGCAATAAACTAGGGCATTTGTAACACCCCACCTTTAATATAGCTAATACAACCCTAAACTAGCACCTTCTTTTATTGGATAGATGGTTAAATAGATTCAAGGATTATAAATTAGATGATTGTATGGAAACATTCTTAGTATTCCATAGTAAAAATTTGATAAAATATAATATGAATTGTTATTGTGGTCTAACTATGCTTGTGAATGTGTTGGCTATGTGCAGGAAGGTAATGGGAACTACAGGAAAAAGGAGAAACGCCTATTCCAAATTCATCTCCTTTATGAGAAGTTCTAAGTTTAATAATTTTGTTTTACTTAGAAGGAAATGGGGATTTATTATTTGATATGGATGTGTTTATGAGATTTATTATTGTGGTGCGAGTGTTTTTGAGACAATTGGCATGTTTAAATAACAAAAAATAGAGCCCTAGGATCTATAGACTTGAGGTGGGGGCTTGTTAGACATGCAATAAAGACCCTAGGACTTGTTTTCACTCTCGAAAAGTCCTCATTAAGATGAGTGACGAATTTGGAGGATAGATGAGTTGAGGGTAGCAACCCCACCCCCCGATACCTCATTTATGATATAAGACTTGGGGAATGGGATATCCTAATATTTGTCCCCTCTTAAATGAAGAAAAGACCTCATGGAGGGGAGGAGGTGAATGTGACATGTGTCACCTTCCCATCCAAGTCATCCAAGTTAATCTCTCTTATATTGAGTTTGTGAAGAGAAAATGGGTTGTTACCCACTTCTCCATTTCAAGAGCTCTTGTAGGATTTTCAGAAAGAAGATAGATTGGAGGGAAGAAAGGAGTCCATCCTTGGAGAGATGGATGACAAAATGCATAGGTTTAGAGAGATAAGTTCTCCATTTCCTCTAGTCGTTTTTGTTATTGTTACAAGTTTGAGATGTAGTTGCAAAGTCTAATATGTAGTGTTTATGTGAAGAAAATTATTAGAATTATGTACGCGTTTTAGTTGATGAGAATAAATTTGTGGAGTGTGTGAGACCTCACTATCTTGAATCGAAAGCAATCTTCTTGCTCGGGGGTTGACTAGAGCTTATGAGACTCCATGACGCCATTCTAAAAGGTCTCTTAAAAGGTCGCTTAAGTAATAGAAGAAAAAGTCTTGTTTCTGTGATTTCTTTTATTGTCTGGTATAATTTTTTGATATGGAAGTTTAAAGGATCTTTCAGTTTGTTAGGTTAAAGAGTATCATGGCGTAATGAACGGAAAGGCTAGGTAAGAATTTATAGTTTTTGGTTAGAGGAAGTTTTCTTTCCATTTGTAAAATCTCTTCGAAGTTTTCTGTTCCTTTCCTTTTCTCATGGCTATATTGAACGGATGTACAATTTCTATAGGTGTGAATATATGAGAGTAAAATAAACTTTGTGTCATCTATTCTGTTTTAAGCTTGTAAAGGGATCAATTTTTGTAGCGAAAGAAAGTTAAAATTTTGACGATGACAAAATCCTACCCTTTTTGCTATTCTGATAATCTGATGAATGCCTTCCTCCTCTAAAGGATTCTTATTGCCTTAAAATGTATGAAATTAGTGCCATAATTGAGAGTGTGACTTAATACTATAGACTGTATGTATTATCTTAAAGACTTCTTGTGTAACCCTTACCGTGTATTTAACTTGGAAGTAGATACTAATAAAATGGATTAAAAAAAAAGTGCATACATTTGTGACCATACAAGTCCTCAAGGTAACTAAGATACGAGTTCAAACACAAACATGGTGAAATTACGTTCCTAAAATAAAATACAGACAGTTCTATGATGTATAACAATAAGATATGATAGAAACAATGTTGTCTGTAAACATAATTATTTGAGTATCTTGTAATGAAATCCTCTAATTATTACATGATATAATTTAGCGTTGCATCATTTGTCTGGTAGATTCTCTTTTATGTATCCTTTAGCCAGGATAAATAAATAAATAAAGATATGCTAGTAATTAACCGGTTATAAATCCTCAGATTTATTCAGCAGAATAAGATAACCCAGTTTCATCTATAACGAGCTGAATATACTACCTTGTTCTTACAGAGTGTCAATATAAAAGTTCTTCATGTTCACCCCAGCCACGATCTACATCCATTGACATGTTACAGTAGAACGAGAGGGAGTAAACCCCACATACCCTTTCACTATTAGGGAGAAGAATAGGAGTTGTATACATATACCACCGCTGAGACTGAAGCAAGCACCATATCCTAGCGTACAATAGATAATCAAGCATTCGATGCCTAGAATGGATTTAGGCTGCAACAATGCGCTAAGTATGTTTTCTCCTACTGCTAATAATATAATGCAAGAATAGAACGGTAGTAAACTGATTAAAATAAACAAGATAGTTGTAAATTTTCCCTGTGGGATATCATTTCCCATCCTTGACCTAGTATGCCCATGGTTGAAACTCCTATGTTGCCCAAGATTGGACAAAGTATAAATAAAACATGACATAATGAAAAATAAATCGATAGTCGCGGTAGTATATAGTCATCCTTAGTCATAACTGACAATGACTTCAATGGACGATGGAAAATTGCATCCTAGTTAATGCTCTTGATTCGCACAATTTATAGGTGGCAATGTTACAACAACTGCATCCTTCCTATGACCAGGTCGGCGTGAAGAAGTTGATCTTCTCACCCAACTTCCAACACTATTGTCAGAGAAATCTGGCATAATCATAGCAGGATTAAATGAAGTAAATTTTATATAAAGATCTTTTGACACGGACTACTGTATAGGGTAATGTAGTGATAGGGTAGTAAAGTTCCCTTTAGAGGAGACAGTTGGAGTTTAAATGTTAGATTCAACTTCATAAATTTGGATTAGTTTAAAAATTAAAGATAGCTGTTCAGAAACAGCAACATTAAATAAAAAACAGAAAGAAAACTTACAGCAACAAAGAGGATATTGCTGTCATAAAATCAGCAGCAGCAACAGTAAGGAAAATGCTGTCATAAAAACAATGATTAGTTGCATAATAACCATTAGGGAAAATGAAGATGAATTAAGTATGATTCCTTCCATGATTAATTAATTATTAAAGATTCACACTCTGGTTTCAATTGATTGATTAATTATGCCAAAGCAATATCATGTCTATGTTTAAAATTCAATTTCTCAATTGAAGTGATTATTACATGCATGGAATTATTAAAAAAAAAGTTTAGTTATGCTCTTGAAAACTCTGGATTTTAACTCATTGTTTGATATTTGTTCTCTTGACAATTAAACCAAGACCTTTTAGTTACTTAGAATGTTAATAATTTCATTTAAACCTACTTCATTAGTTTCTAAATTTAAATAAAATAAAAAAAATAGAAATAAATAAAGACATAATTAGTTTCTATAAATGTAAATCATTATATTAGGTAAGTTGGATAAATAAGCTATTCCCTTAAATTTTAATAATTGAAAGGGAGCAGATTTCAAGTAGGTATTTAAAATTCATTTGTAATATGGTGTAAGGGTGCAATGCATAGAAGTATAAGTATATTTGGTGGTTCATTTTCTCCATTAAGGATATGAAGGCAAATTTACATATCTATATTATAATGAGTAAATTTATAAGATTATTTTAAAAATAAAAATTATTAAATATTCATTATGTATGAAGAGGGCTACTAGTCCTATAATTACATCCTAGTCTATTTTCAAGAAGATTGCTAGGAAGTCATTAGAATGGGATTTTAAATAAATTCATATCATCTAAAACTTTAAACATATAAATTACTATTGATTAACAATTGTTATTAATTATAATAATATTACCAAGTAAAAAAAAATGTTACTAATTAAAATAAGATCAAGTCATGTGAATTAATTATTCGACTTAAAATATTAGGTATGTTTTTAATGATTAATTATTTCTTAGAAAATAATAAGACATCTAAATCAACTATATTTCAAAGACAAGACTACTTAATTATAACAAATATTATTTAATCATTAAGCAATATTTAATTAGTAATAAATGGTTGAATTAATTATCTTGAGAATGTAAGTATAAGTACAAGAGAATGCTTAAGTTCTCTTTAAGTCATTTGAATTATGTAGCTTCCACAATAGGTGGCATCTCATTTATATTATATTAACATAATAAAATTTGAAGCATGAGGTAGTTGTATGTTTAAGTCTCAAATTGGAAAACTAAAAGATTAGAAATTTTCCAAGAGTTAATATATAGTGTTTGGAATATGTAAATACATGAGCCTAATTATGAAGTACTCCACATTTATTTATTGACATAGGATCTATCCAAGTAAATCTTTGTTGCAACTATACGTGGGTTGGGTAATGTTTTATGAAAATATGAATCAATGGAGAGCATAGTGTTTCGAATATGTGAATACATGAGCCTAATTATGAAGTACTCCACATTTATTTATTGACATAGGATCTATCCAAGTAAATCTTTGTTGCAACTAGATGTGGGCTGGGTAATGTTTTATGCAAATATGAATCAATGGAGAGCATAGTATTTCGAATATGTGAATACATGAGCCTAATTATGAAGTACTCCACATTTCTTTATTGACATAAGATCTATCCAAGTAAATCTTTGTTGCAAATAGATGTGGGCTGGGTAATGTTATATGCAAATATGAATCAATGTAGTTCATGCTCTCAATCTTTCATTTCATGATTTAAGTAATTGACCTTAAAAATAAATTCAATCCAAATTTTATGTCATTAAAATTTGGGCATGAGAGAATTCAACAATTGAATTTAAATTGATATGCTAATAGTACAAGACTACAAAGTTTATGATGAAAAAAATCAAAAGTCAACCCTTTATTTATACTATGAGTGTAGAGGCATCACATATGGATTTTATATTTTTGGAAGATAATGAATATATCATTATTTGGAACCTTATTCTAATTAACCATATATGAATGTGAAGAATTGGAATCTATTTCATGCCAAATATAACAATGAATCTTGTAATAATACTTATTTCAATTGTAAAATAAATATTTAATTATTTAATATACACATACATACACAAACAAATATATGCATGTATATATACATGTATATATATGTATATGTATTTGTGTGTATACACATAAATGCATATATACATAAACACACATACATGACTATCAATTAATTAATATGAAGTGGAAATGATCTTGATTAAGTAAACATGTATGCATAAACATAGATTAGGATATATTAACAGAAAATAAAGAAGCTTGTTTAAGAATCGACGGTAATAAAAAAAAAAATAAAAAAATTTCCATTTCCCTCTTCAATTATTTTAATAGAATCATTATTTAGAAAACCTCATAAATAATGATTTAGTTAAGGCAAGCTTGGGAGTTGATGTGAATCAAAGGGAAATGAAGGATATCATACAATCAAAAAAAATTGATCCTCGCACATCCTATGTTTATTGTTTAAATTAATTTCACTAATCACTATTCAATGAGTAAAAGACATGAATGTTGAAACTCGAAATTCTTTTTATTATTTCTTAAAGTATGTGTAACCTCTTATAACTTAATATTGTGTGTGGGTCCTTAGGTTGAATATTGCCACTTCAAACAAATTATAAATGAAAATAATAAAATGAGATAACCACTTTTATATCATCACTATCAACAATTAATTAGTAAATAGAATAGTTTAGCATCATACAATTAAATTTCATTATGTGGATAGGGGTGAACACATTAAAGTTAATTAAAAAAATCAAAGATCCTCTTCTAGGTTCCTTCCATATATTTGACTTAAATTTATGACTTATTCAAAGATTAAAATAAGAGAAATTCTATAAATTTGCTAGACATTGTTTTCATACAAATTAATTTATTTTAATTATTGTGTTAATTCTTAATTTATTTTAATTATTGTGTTAATTCTATAATTTATGTAAGTGGAGGAAAATTTTAAGAAGGTATATTATGTTATTATTTGTAATAGTCATAAAAAATGAGCATTAAGGTTTGATGAATTAGCTATCTTGGAATGTTGAATCTTAAACTATCAGAATTTATGTTGTTTTAACATTAAATACTAAATCTAGTCATTAACTTATTAGTACTTTCCATTAGGCTAGTACTATTGCAATCACTTGCACTCAATTTTGGTTAACTCTTATTATTATTCAATTGCGTTTCCACCAATTAAACTATGATTTTTTTATTTTGATATTTTTTTAATTTTTAAAAAGTTAAGATGCATGATTTTTAAGTTTCTAAATTATAGAAATTGTTTTTTTCCATTCTAATTGGCTAATTTTTTTACATCTTATTACCAGATTTCACGAAACCACTATCTAAATGATTTTTTTTGGGCAAAATTTTAGATAATTAACACAATCTTTAATATGTTTAAATTTTCTTATTCTAAAGTCTACATGCATATTATTTAAGTTTATTAGTTAAAAATATATTTTTCTTTACAATAATTTAACAAATTCTACCTATATTATTAGACAAAATTTACTCTTTCCACTATGTTGATCTATTCACCAGTACTTGGTAATTATTTTCAAGTTCTTTTACCACCATCTATGCCACAAAAAAAGCATCATGGCATTGCAATTCTACCAACATAAAAATCCCATTATTTTAAGGGTTTTAATATAGTTAGATTTTTCATGTCTTTACTAAGCTTTAAAAGAGATCTCTACTTATGAAATTTTAAGTAATAATTATTTTTAAAGATCACTTAATTTATTTTATGCCACCATTAAATTTTAATTAAAATTAATTACAAATCATGTAGAAATATTCCTAATAATTATAATTCTAGATTATGTTGTAATTACATCTATTATTAATAATTATAATTAAGATTAAAATTAGAATTATAACAAGAGATAGTTTTAAAATAAGGGTTAGCGCCAAAAGATAGAATTGAGGTTCAAATTATTTCTAAAATTAAGGTTAGAGTTTTAAATTAAGGACTAGGGATATAGTTAAGGAAAAAATAAGATTAGGATTGTATTTAATGTTATAATTAGGTTAAGTATTAGGGCTATGGTTACAACTTGAATTTGAAGTAGGCTAGACATGAGACTAAAATTAAGGTTAGGGTTAAACTTAGATCAAGAGTTAAGGGCTAAGGGTTGTTAAATTTAGAATTAAAGTTATAGAGATGAATCTATCATATAATTATATGACGTTAAATTTTGAACATGTTAATTATTATTTTAAAAATTAGAATAATTATACAATAACTATAAATGTTTAATCAATAAAACACCTTCAACTTTGAATATCAATTGTTCATTACATACTAATGGGCACTCTCTACTACATAGTTGCAATACAAATGTCTTGAAAAATATATATTACTTAAAACTATTGTTGAAACTCATGTCTAGATTGATATGTTATAACTCATCTATTAACTAAACAATTTTTTTACTAAAATGACAAATACTCGCCACTACGTGGCACTTGTTGTTTAAATATAATTAAAATTGGTTATGATATTCATCAAAATAAAAATATACCAATATAGTTCTATATGATTCATCATTGCAACTTAGTCCACTTTATATTAATTATGTATTATTGCTAATATAATTGAACATAGATTGTAGATAACATTTAAGATAGTTGATTTGAAATTAAATATGTGATGTCTTATGTGGAGTTAATACTAAATATATGTATATGAATTAATTATTGTTAATGATGAAACAATTTGGAGGTGGATAAGTGAGTTATATTTCTCAACTAAGAAGTTTTAGTCATTTAGTAGGACCTAAATTTTTAGGTATTTGTGTCATTATCTAATGTGATCACCATATATTGTTAAACTCCATCTATCTTAAAACCTATAGTTTTTCTTAAAATAAATTAAATTTTCTCTTGTCATTTATTAAAAAAAAATTAACTTAAGTTCTCTCTTTACCCATCAAACTTGGTCAAAGAGTTTTCTTCATAGTTCCCTTCTACGACCTATGCAGCCTCATAGTTTGAATATGATTATGCCATTCCTTAAGATGATGTTTTAAGAATACAAGGTTGTGGTGCAATTATAGTATTGAAGGAAGCCAAAAACAATTGTTGTCAATATGTGTTTTATGTCCACTTTATAAAAAAAAAAAAATTTATTTGTAAAAATTGAATGATTGTTATTATTTCATGTGTAAATTGTTAGACTAACAAAATGAATTCCAAGAATCCTAATATAAATAAATAAAATTTAATCTAAACATAATTGTTATCTTACTTGACTAAAATACTTAATCTCATGAAGTGAATTGTTTACATAGATAGTTACATTAATAAAACATATTAAATTACACATGCATATTTATTATATAAGAGACAACCTATTCCAAACTAGATTGACAATTGCATGTACTTAGAGACTTACACTAATCTTTAATAGATTTTTATTTAGTTTTTATGCATGTAGACACTGAATGCAATGCCAAGTACTACTCTAATTATTAAATATCTACTCTCATGAGTAAGACATTTGGGATTTACACCCATCTATTAGCATCAAAAGACATTTATAATTAATCAAGGTTTTACACCTTTCTATTAGCATTAAAAGACATTTATAATCAAACAACATGGATTTCTCAAAAGGGTTTCCTACGAAAAATCATTAGAGTTTGCATTTATTATTATAGATATAATATTGAAGATGGTTATCATGATTGTGTCTAATAAAGATACCACTATGTTAGGTTCTACACATATTTTCTTCGATCAAATTTAAATTAATTTTTGCATTACATCATGTCATACATAATCATGAACTATGATTTGTTAGTAATTTTTCATAAACATTAGAGAAAATATTGGATACATAATTACATTGATCTACAACTTTGCATCCATAAATTAACAAGCAAATACAAATGGTCAATAAAACAATTGCCTACATTCAATACATTTTGAAATATATATACAATATCTCTTTAATAAATAGTGTCTATATTATCATTTATAAAAAATATTAAATATTTTTAAAATAAAAAATAAAAAAAAGTCATATTTCCAAAATCCAAACTCAACTACAACAAAACATTTTAATATCCTGCATATTTTCTTCAATTATAAAATTAAGAGATGTTTTGCTAGCCAACTTAAACCAGATTTACAAATTTACTTCCTCCCAAACTGAAATTATAAAAAAATTAATCTGTCTAAACTCTTCCCTTTTCCATTGTCCCCTTCGATGCAACAACTGAAAAATGTCTGCAAGTTGTTTCGTGGAAAACAAGATGCCCCTTTTTATTCCATATTGCCATTTCGTCAAAAACAAGATGACCTTTTTTAATTCTATATTCTCTTTAATTTCCTCGTCATTACCCACAGTTGGATGGATGAAAAAAAGAATGGTCCAAAAACCAGCAGGCGTAAAATTAATTAAATAAATTTGATTGACAGGCAAATTATTCTTATAAATGGCAACCCTTAGTAGACATGCCCACAGGAGCAATTAAGAATATTTTGAATGCTTGATTGAATAGGTCCTCAATGGCATACAACAATCTAATCTCAATGGTGGGGGCGACTTTGATCATCTGTTGTCTTTTATGCTTCCTCTGTGCAGACGCAACAGAAGTAGCGTGCAGAGGCCTCCATTTGGAAAAGTATTCTGTCATTGCCAAACTCAAAAGAAAGACCAAAACCCAAGTGAGTGGTGGCGTTGCTCCTTTGAACCGGCATAGAACAACACTTACAGTGAGCATTGGCATCGGAACCCCACCAAGTAATTTCTACGGACAAGTGGACAAGGGAAGCGATCTGATTTGGTTTCAGTGCGATTCCCTCAATTACGCTATGTTGTATGATCTTCCTACGTTCTACAGGGAAGATTCCTCCACTTACAGACGGGTTACCTGCTCTTCCTCCTTCTGCTCTGCCCTTGGCATTTCAACCTGTGCGTCGGACTGTCAATATTCTCATAGGTACAGGGAAAGCTGGAGCACGTAGGGAGACTTGTCATTCGAGATGTTCACCATGGCGGATACAAGCGGAGCTGTGCATTCCTTTGGCAGAGTAGCGTTTGGCTTCAGTCGTGTTATTCTAGAAGGTGGCCTGGAGTTTGCCAACGGCGTAGTGGGGCTTGGCCGAGGAACATTATCGCTTATCTCACAGATTGGGGAATCCAAATCTTCCTACTGCATACCATTTATGGGGAAATCCAGTTTTGATAGTTTCTCCACGCCTCTCCTTTTTGGAAGCGCAGACGAGTTGAATAGCACAGGACTGCAGTCGACGATGATGATAAACAACATAGTCATGCCACAGCTCAACAGCTATTATTATCTCTCCATGGAAGGAATAAGCGTGGGGAACGTGTCTCTCAATATTCCACGAGGAATCTTCGATATACAGCCGGATGGAAGTGGTGGATTCATCATCAGCTCTGGAACAGCCTACACTGTTTTGCCTCATACCGCCTTTGCTGCAGTGGCATCTGTTTTGGATTCTGTCCTGGGATTACCCAGATCTAATGATTCTCGAGATGGTTTAAGTCTATGCTATTCATCGCCTTACTATAGTTATGTGCCTGATCTGAATATGACTTTTCATATGTCTGGTGCAGATTATGTTATCGAAGGGAAACGTAATTTTGTTAGATCTATATCTGGTCCGTTTGGCAAAAAAATGATACTGTGTCTGGCAATGTTAGATATGGATGAGGCTTCAGTTGTAGGTGTGTCGGCCGTCCTTGGAAGTTTCCAGCAACAAGATACCATATTCTGTATAATATCGCTAACCAGAGGCTCTCCTTTACTCCCACCCGATGCAGTTCTCTATATATGTCCTCTTACTCGTCGTACGTACAGTCCAAAGCTCCCATCCCCATCTTAGGCCGTCATATCATGTAAACGATGAAATAGATTAAATTCATGAATAATTACAAACGCTTCTATCTAACTTCTTGGCTTTCACATACTGATCTCTTCTTCTCGTTTGCACAATAAGATGGAATTTTTGTGAACTACTGTGTAAAGAATGTTTTAAAATATTTATGATCATTTGCTGAATCATTCAATAGACAAATGTTCTAACAATCATAAGATTGTTATTGAGTTAACAATCTTCTTTTATGTTTGAGAGGGTCAACTCTCTCATATGATAAGATTTAAGATTTGAAGAGTTTTGCACTTAACTATAAAGCAAGGAAGATAGCTAAACTATAAAGAAAATGCTAGCCTATATTCTAACAGTATTTTCATTTGTTCATCTAAATGAGAGAATGCTCTCCATTTTTCCTTACAAATATCCATGCTAGTAAATTCATGTTGACAAGTGATACTCGAGTGCCACCATTCAACTGAAGTTCACCAACATGCACCTCCATGCAAGAAATTCATCCTCGGTTATAATTTTTAGACAACTGCTTAGATATTATTTTCATTAATTTAGTTTTAGTTCTGTTTGTTAAAAGACCTGTTCGAATAATGCATGTCGAGTAAGACAGCTTTAATCGAGGCTTCCATTCTTTTGAGCCTGGCAATGGCAGAATTCATTTCCAAATGGGGGCCTCCATGTACTACTTCTACACAGAGCAATCGAAGAATACAAAATATGGTTAGATTCAACACTAACTATGTGATCACATAATTCTGTGCCATTGAGCATCTATTCAATCCCTGTTTTCAAAATTCCCTTAATTACTACTAGAGGCAAGTTCACTGGGGGTTGTCATTTTTAAAGATTATTCTATATGTTAATCAAATTCTTTAATTAATTGGGCACCTGTTGGGTCTTTTACCATTCTTTGTTTCATCTATCCAACAATGGGAGATAACGACAAGATTGAAGGAATTATTGAAGGGATTATAGATTGAAGGAATTATTGAAGGGATTATAGAAAAGAAAAAGGGATTTTTTTTTTTTGAAAACAACTTTCAGATATGTTTCCTTAAATTCTACCTTTTCTACTATTTCTATTGGGTACAAGCTAATCTCTACACAAAATAACACTCCAAAAAATCTTTTAAATGTTCAATACATAGCGGTTTTCCATCAGACTTTTTATGGTTTAACAACAATGGTGATGCAGATCATGAAGATTTCACTCCTAAAAACTTCACAAAAATCTGCCGTGTTTTGTAGATTTTAAAAACTGTATGGAATGCTATTTTGAGTGCAGATTAGCCACTTCCTTTCTATTGAAACTAGGTTGTGTATATATGCACTATTAGTTAAGAACTACAAATTAAAACCAATCTTGAATACCGTACTAAATAGGATTATCCTTCAAATGGTCTCATTCTCATTATTTGTCAACTCCAAAGTTATTCTTTTCTTTTTAATTGTAAGTTTCCCCTATCAACTAATTAGAGTCACTCAATGATTGATGGACCATATGGACTCTTGAACTCATTTGGATACATGTATAATAGTAGCCCTCTCCATCTTAATGCTTCTACCATGTTTTGTTGAAACTTATATAATCAATATCTAGGATGTCCACACATAAAATAATTTGATTAAAAATTCTAACTTCTACCTCAAAAACAAACATGTCTCTTCAAGAGTAACATATTTCGATTGTTCTATGCCTTTTCTTCAACAAGCCTTTTTATAATGATTGTATTTTTTCTTCGTTGGTTATATATACTATATCCTTAACATACCAACCCCTACCTTTAGATAAATAGTTGTACCTTCTTGACATTTGTTCCTTATTTATTGGTACCTGTTGATGAATCTCTTTTAAATTTTATAGCTGTATAATGCTCAAATCATACTCAATATTCATCCTTAGGACATTGTTGCATGAAGAAACCTTCTCATGATTTAATCATTATGACTTAATTTTATCAAAATATTATTTTATACCCTTGCATGGAACTCCATTTTGTATAATTTCTATAATTTTTAAAACAACTTAGGTTTCATAATGGGAATAACGTGGTGTTCATTACAATTAAGTTTTTCTATTCTAACTAGTCATTTTTTCTTCCACTTCTTTTTATTTCAACTACACATCTTTCCACCAAAATACATCATGCAATTTTCTCTTGGTTTGTGATACCTTAGTAGTCTTAAGATCCTTTATTTGATCATACTCAAAATATCCTTACATTTTATTAGCTAATGAGTTAGATATTCTAAGCCTAAAAACACTAGAAAGTAGAAACTCCATTTTCATATTTTTTGATCGATTTTAGAGATGACATTAATTAGTTTACACTCTCTAACATCTATTCAATTTTAATTAGGAATTCAATTCTTATGTACATTTTAATTAAGGATTCAATTATTCAATTATTCTATTATTCTATTATTCTTCTATTCTAAGAGGCATCCTTTTTTTCATTACTATCCTTCCCTCCTACAACACCCTTGGTCAATATCACAAAGAGGACCAATATCACAAACTCCTCTTGACAATCATAACTTGACACTCATGTCTATTTGTTTTGCTATTTGAATTTATGTATTCTGTTGTTTTAACATAATAGAAATTTAAAAGACTTAAAATAATAGCTAATTCATAATAAAATATGTAAAATAACACAAACTAAAATAATATGGGAATAAATCAACTCACGAGCAATGAAGTTGAGTTTAATTAAAAACTTAATCAACAAAGGATCCAGTGACGGCGGGAAAGAGAAAAGCCATCCATGTGGTTTTTTGTTCAAATTATATGTCACCCAGTCACCACTAATGCCTTCTAAATGGTGTGGAAACAAAAAGGAAAAGAAGACGTAGGATATTTAAAATCACACAACGAGATTACTTAATATCATCACTCATTAGTTCATGGAAAACTGAGACCTGCCAAACTGAAGATGTCGCAAGAGACAGACTTATTTCATTCCTAACTCTACTACCACGTTGAGAAAATAACCCCCAAGCACCCACGACATAAAGACATAAAGTGAAACTATAACTGCAATCTTGTTGGGCGCGCTCATCAAGGGGAAAACAGAGGATGAAATGCCACGAATCTGGAAGATATTTCCCCACTCCCTCAAGAGACTGTTAGTTTGTTAGCTTGGACAGTTGTTTGTCCATTTGCTAAATAATTAGTAAATAATTGTTGCAAAAAAATAATTGTTGCTAAAAAATGTAGTTAGAGTTCAAACAATTCTTATTAATTATTTGACTCTTTTTAGAAACTTCTAGCAGCCAATTTGGTTAGGGTTGTTTAATCATTTTTAATCTCAGTTGTTGATTGAGAATTAATCTCAGCCGTTGGTTTTCCAATGAGAGTAGTATGTAAGGGGGTCATGGGGCAATTGGAAAACAATGAATGAATGAATTGTGTGAAGAACTTGCAATGTTAGCGAGTAGTCTTGGAGTGTTAGCAAGGGTGCAGTGATAGCGTTGGGATAGTAGCGGGGTGGAATCTTAGCAGGAGAAATTGGGAGGTCGTCGAAGCTCTGCCAGTAACAGGCAAGCAATATTTGTATCTCTTGATTTGCTGTAGTTAATATATATTCCTCATCTGCAGTACTGGTTTTTCCTTCGGGGTTTTTCCAGGGACAATTGTGTGAAAATATTGTGTTCATTGTGTTGCGCATTTTTATGAGTTTGTGAAATTGCAGTTGTGTTATTTTCCAATATTTGTTGCCCAAATAATCTATCAAAGATAGGAGGATAATAATCAGTAATTGTAATAGATTTTTCACATGGTATCAGAGCTAAGTTAAGGGTAGAAGAGATTTACTCTAGGCGAAGGAAACTGAGGGTTTATAAAACCTAGTTTAACCTCTTTAGAATTTTTATTTTCTTTAACCTTTGAGATGGCCTCAGTTGGTTTAAGAGATCATGACAGATTGGATGGAGCCTCTAATTTTGGTGTCTAGAAAGCCATAATTTCTTTATTGCTAGAAGAGAATGGTATCAAGGAATATGTTACCACTGTTGTCACTATACCTTCAGATGCAACACAGCTTGCAGCATACAAGAAGAATGATTCCAAGGCAAGGAGGGTAATCCTTGATGGTGTCAAGGACCATATAGTTCAACATATTGCAGAGTTAGATACTACAAAGAAGATGTGGGATGCCATTCTAAATCTATACCAGAATGCTACCACTAATCGGAAGCTGATTCTCAGAGAAAAGTTGAGGAATACCCAAATGAATAAGGGAGAAGACTTGACGAGTTACCTCACCAGACTTAGACTTGTCAAGGATGAGTTAGCGGCTGTTGGAGATAAACCAAGTGATGATGAGTTGGTACGGATAACCCTAAATGGGTTTTCTAAGCAGTGGGATGTCTTTGTTCAAGTTGTGAATGGATGAGACACCTTACCAAGTTGGGATTGACTTTGGAGTGTCTTCACTCAGGAGGGGCTTAGACTAAGCCTTGTCAATGGAGCCAACAATAAGAGTCATAAAAGTGAGGTAGAACATGAGAATGTTGCCCTAGCGGGTAAAGGAAAAGCAAAGAAGGGGTCCAGCAAAGGATCAAATCCACAAGGTGAGAAGAAGAAGAAAGACTTGTTGAAGATCAAGTGCTATGGATGTCACGAGTTTGGCCACTATGTCAGCGATTGCCCAGAAAGGAAGAAGAATGACAAGGAAGGCAAGAAGCAAGTTGCAACTTTAGCAAGTGCAGATGAGCTCTCGAATAGAATGGAAGATGAGTTTGCACTCATAGCATGTATGGTTAGCTCAACCTCACAGAGTGTTTGTTACATAGATAGTGGGGCATCATTTCATATGATAGGAGTTAGAGAATACTTCTACAGTTATAAGGAGGAGAGCACCAGAATGCAAATCTCTATGGGAAACATGTCCAAACTCAACTCAGTTGGGAAAGGGACTGTTCAGTTTCAGAGGGTGAATGGTAGGATGATTCCTCTTCATGATATGTTGCATGTTCCAAGCTTAGGGATGATTTTGATTTCTGTATCTGTTCTTTAGGACAAAGGGTACAATGTACTCTTTAGAGGGGCACATGTATTGATTAAGCATAAGGATTGGAAATCACCCATAGCTATTGGAGTTAGGAGTGGTCAACTTTATAGGTTGCAGTTTGATACTCCTAAGGCACTTATGAGCAGCAGTAATCCTAGAGATCTTGGAGAGCTATGGCATAGGAGGATGGGCCATATACATCATGGAGCACTTAAATTGCTTCATGAGATAGTGACAGGTGTTCCAGAGGTGAGCACAGAGCATGATGATGTATGTAAGGGATGTGTGTTGGGGAAGTTTGTGAAAGCAACTTTTCCAAGGAGTGACACTAGATCCAAGGGTGTTCTTGATCTAGTACATTCAGATGTATGTGGCCAATGTCGATGAAATCTCTCAGAGGGTATGAGTACTTTAGTAGTTTTATTGATGATTTCTCCAGGAAGACCTAGATATACTTCTTGAAGACGAAGGATGAGGTTTTTAGTCGCTTCCAAGAGTTCAAGGCTCTTGTGGAGAACTCGACAGGAAGGAAGATAAAGGTTCTTTGATCAGATAATGGAGGCGAGTACAAAGGGAATGAATTCCAAGACTTTTGTACCAGGGAAGGAATCAAGAGAGAGTGGATTGTTCCTTACAACCCACAACAGAATGGGGTTGCTGAGAGGAAGAATTGGTCCATATTGAAGGCACCAAGGGCTATGCTACATGATCAGGACCTGTCCCATTACTTATGGGCAGAAGCATGTAGTACAATAGTATACATACAGAATAGAGTTCCACTTAAGGTGCTAGGGAAGATGACACCAGATGAAGCATTCACTGGGAAGAAGCCAAATGTTAGTCACTTTAGGATCTATGGGAGTTTGGCATATTGTCACATTCCAAAGGATACATGTACCAAGTTAGATCAAACTATAGAAAGAGGGTACTATGTGGGGTATAGTGAAACGTCAAAGGCATATCGGATATTCATTCTAGGGACCAAGCGGATTATTGTTCGACGTGATGTCAAGTTCATGGAGGACAAGGCATTTAGAAGGTCTAGAGATTTGCTAGCAGATGATCAGAGTGAGCAGCCAACACAAGCTCCAAGGATCACTCAATCGAATCAAGGTCAATAAAGCTCTAGTACAGTTACTAGTACAAGCATAGGCTCAGGAGGTGAGAGTTCCCAGAGTATGGAGCAACAGGTGCAAGAAGAAATGCATCAAGAAGACATGGAGGTTGATATTTCATCTTCTACAGTTGGCAGCAACAACTGTGAGGTTCAACAGACACAAAGAAATACTTGGGAGTTAGTGGGTACTCCTAGGAGGAGTAGTAGACAATGGAAACAACCAGCCAAGTTTGATGACTATGTTGCATTAGTTAGTTAGTTGGTAGATAGTGAACCTTCTAGCTATCAAGAGGTTGCACAACATCAAGTGTGGCAAGATGCTATGGTTGAGGAGTATACTTCAATTATGCAGAATGGTGTTTGGTAGGTAGTGCCTAGACCAATGGATAGAGTTGTGGTTGGATCACGTTGGATCTATAAGATCAAGCATGGTGCAGATGGTAGCATCGAGAAATACAAGGCAAGATTTGTGGCAAAAGGGTTCTCTTAGAAGGAGGGAATAGACTATGAGGAGACATTTGCTCCAGTTGCCAGGTATACTTCTATACAAGCTATAATCTCAATTTCAGTACAAATGGGATGGCAGATCCATTAAATGGATGTCAAGACAGTGTTTCTCAATGGTGAGTTGAAAGAGGAGTTATACATAGAACAACCAGAAGGCTTTGTAGCACACAAAAAAGAGACCCATGTGTGTAGATTAAAGAGAGCTTTGTACAGACTCAAACAGGCTCCCAGAGTGTGGTATGAATGCATTGATAGTTACTTGCAGGAAATGGGCTTTGTGAAGAGTGAGGCAGATGCTAGTCTCTACTACTTGGTGATTGGGGGTGAGATTCTCATTCTTGTTCTATATGTGGATGACTTGTTTCTAATAAGTTCAGTAGGGCTCATAGAAGAGTGCAAGAGGGACCTTGCAACAGAGTTCAAGATGAAGGATTTGGGACTTATGCACTACTTTCTAGGCATGGAGGTATGGCAAACAGATGGAGATATTTTCCTTGGTGGACAAGGGAAATATTGCATTGAAATCTTGAAAAGATTTAGGATGGAAGATTGCAAAGCCATGTCTACACCTATGATCATGAATTGGAGGAAGGTAGACACATCCAGGGAGAAGGATGTAGATACCACATTATTCAGGCAGTTGATTGGTTCTCTCATGTATTTGGTCAACACTAGGCTAGATATAGCATTTGAAGTAAACACTCTTAGTCAATTCATGGTTGAGCCAAAGGGAGTGCATTGGACAGTGGCAAAGCATGTTCTACATTATTTATGAGGTACAATCGAGTATGGGATTAGATATGCTCAAGGTGAAGGAATCAGGTTGATGGGCTATACTGATGTAGATTGGGTAGGTAGTATGACAGACAAGAGGAGCACTTCAAGGTATTTTTTCAGTCTAGGATCAAGAGTTGTCTCTTGGTTCAGTAGGAAGAAGAAGTCTATGGCTTTGAGTTCTACAGAGTCAGAATACATAGCAGCTAGCATGGAGACATGTGAAGCTATATGGCATCGAAAGTTGCTAGTAGCCTTGTTTGGTCAGAACGTGGAGACTACAGTGATACACTACAACAATCAGAGTTGCATTAAGTTGATTGTGAATCCGGTGTTTCATGATAGGTCAAAACATATAGACATCAGATATCACTTCATTAGAGATTGTGTACAGCGTGGAGTTTTTCAGCTATAGTTTATACCTATGGATCAGCAGGTAGCAGACATTTTGACAAAGGCATTGGGGAAGGTGAAATTCATCTTCTTCAGAGAGAAGTTGGGTGTCATGCAGAACAACTTCCTCACTAAGAGGGAGTGTTAGTTTGTTAGTTTGTTAGTTTGTTAGCTTGGACAGTTGTTTCTCCATTTGCTAAATAATTAGTAAATAATTGTTGCTAACAAATGTAGTTAGAGTTCAATTCTTAGTAATTATTTGACTCTTTTTAGAAACTTCTAGCAACCAATTTGGTTAGGGTTGTTTAGTTGTTTTTAATCTTAGCCGTTGATTGAGAATTAATCTCAGCCATTTGTTTTCCAATGAGAGTAGTATATAAGGGGGTCAGGGGGCATTTGGAAAACAATGAATGAATGAATTGTGTGAAGAACTTGCAATGTTAGCAAGTAGTCTTGCAGTGTTACTAAGGGCGCAGTGATAGTGTTGGGATGGTAGTGGGGTGGAATCTTAGTAGGAGAAATTGGGAGGTCGTTGAAGCTCTACCAATAACAGGCAAGTAGTATTTGTATCTCTTGATTTGCTGTAGTTAATATATATTCCTCATCTGTAGTACTGGTTTTCCCTTCGGGGTTTTTCCAAGGACAATTTTTCGAAAATATTGTGTTCATTGTGTTGCGCATTTTTATGAGTTTGTGAAAATGCAGTTGTGTTATTTTCCAATATTTGTTGCTCAAATAATCTATCAAAGATAGAAGGATAATAATCAGTAACTGTAATAGATTATTCATAGAGACCCCCTGTAAGACATGGATTATAAACCATCATTTACTACATGCTGGGGTCATCTTCCAATTTCTTTGCTAAATCTTCTTCCATCTGCTACCATATTCTTGTAAGTGTGATCATGATCATTGTCATATGAGTGTGAGATAGAGTGAGTCACATAACTTTACCAGAAAATAAAATGAATATGACATTAAGAAAGGATAGAGGGAGCGAGTGGAATCAGATTATCACCAATTAGATGAAAGAACAGAGTTGCGTCGGGAGAAGGGGCGACTTCTCACACTTGATTCGACTTGTTTATTAGGTATGATAATTTGCAAATACCCATATCACTGGAAGTCAATAGATAAATTGGTTTCTAATTATTTTATTATGTGGTTGATTTAGATAGAAACTGCAATAATAATAGATGAATCAGAAACCATAAATAAGATAATAAGATTTTGATAATTTTGGTTTGACATCTACTATACTGAAATTTAGCTATCATTTTTCGTATTAGCCAATCTAAACTATTCAACTTGGTATATGCTTTACATAACTTATATTTTAAAGGTTATAAAAATCATTTGGATTCTTTCCATAAATACCATTATGCCACTACAATTATGCAAAACTCCATGAAAGGGTTTCATTCTTAAGGTCTAACCATTTCATTCAATATTTCATTACTATTTTTCCTCTATCTTTTTTAGGGTGTGTACTCTTTTTTATGATTATAGTTATTATCAAGGTAGGAACACTAACATGGGTTTTGATTTAGGAAAGCCACTATACAGCATAGCCCTTCTTCCCCTTTTTTGTTTGTGCAAGTTTAGATCTAAAGTACCAAAAATGGTAGGATCATAGAGTAGATTATTAAAGGTTGTGATGACTTTTGAATGGATGGAAACACCAGGAGTAGGGTTCCCAACACCTATGTTTGACCATTTTTAAATAGATTTTTGATTGATATACCTACAAGACCTCATGATTACAATTGTTCTCATTTCTATCAATTATTACAACCACAATAATTTGTTAAATATTTGATTGATTCATTAGGTATTTGAAGATATATTATAGAGTCACTAAAATGTTTCTTATTGTATTTAAGGGTTGTTTCATTGATTTTGAAGACTTTGGAGAGTTGGTGTGCATTAAAAACTTATGGATATGAATTTTTTATTACATTTCTAGTCAGTCGTAGCTAAGAACTACCTTTGGAGGAGTAAAATTAGAAATCCCAACCCTAAGATCAAGTTACATAGTCACTAGTTTACATCATTCCCAACCACTACTAAGCATTCTCAATATTCAATTAGTCATATAAGGTGTTGTTCCAATCATCAAAAAGTTATACTAGTTACATAGGGTGTTATTTTAGTACTTTTGAAGGTTGCATCAATTATATATGTCATTATACCAGTCATCAAAATGTTATAATAGGAATTTAAGGTGTTTTTCTAACACTTTAGAAGGTTACATCCATCATATCAGGTGTAATAACAATTAATACACTATTATATCATACATTAATAGTATTGTACCTATATTTGAAAAAGTCATTAAATCATTTGAAGTGTCTTATGAGTGGCCATATTGCACCATCCATCATAGTTTTCTTGTGAATACAATTGGGGAAGTATTACTTTAAAAAAATTATTTTCAATCTTGTATATCGATCTTGTCATCATTTTTCCCATCTTACACTTAAATTAAATGAATATTGCTACCATTATCATATGAATTTCTAGCTGTATTAGAATAGGATTTAAAGTTATGTAAGGTTTTTAAAAATTGAATGGACTTTCATGAAGAGTTCAATATGATTGAACATCACAATTACTTCAATTAAAATTACTTGACCAAATTAATCAAAATTTAATCATTATCAAACACACACAATTAAATATTTTCAACCTAATTAAAATTTTATATATATATATATATATATATATATATGTATGTATGTATATATATGTGTATATATATACATATATATATATGTATATATATACACATATATATACATACATATATACATATACACACACACACACACATATATATATATATATATATATATATGTATATATATACACACATATATACATACATACATATATATATATACATATATATATATATATGTATGTATATATACATACATATATATATATATATGTATATATATGTATATATGTATATATATATATGTGTGTGTGTGTGTGTGTGTGTGTGTGTGTGTGTGTGTGTGTGTGTGTGTGTGTATAAATATACATACATTTATATATGTGTGTGTGTGTGTGTATACATATATGTATGTATATCACACACACACATATATATATATTTATATTTGTGTGTGTGTATGTGTGTGAGAGAGAATTAACAATACTATATCAAACAATAAAAAAATTTATAAATGTATAGTTACATTATTTATAAATATTTTATCAACTAATGTTCATAATAATAATGTTATAAATGTTTTCCACTTATTTAAAATTACACAACAATAAAATAAATATAAATTGGAATAATTAGTTGCATTATTTATAAATACTATATCAACTAATTAATTCACTAATGTCTTTGTTTAGAAGGTTCTGAATATTATCCATCCGCATGCCTATTCAACATTAGGGAGCGATTACTACCTTCAGTTAACTTACGATTGTTATCAAGCAACAAGTTGGAAATTTTATTGAGGCTTCCATCATTTTTATATTGGCAGCCTGCTGGTTCTCGAACAATTCTTTGTTTTTGTTTCGACGGAGACATCGTAGTCTCTTCCATAGAATCCGAATCCTAATTAAGGTATATCCACGAATCTACCATAATTTTCAATCTAGAAAAAAATGGGTATTCTCAATGTATGGTCAAATGTTGGGTCGTTTTCTATTATTAGAAGTTGAAGAGAATGATGAAATTGAAGAGATAACAGTTTATTCCAATGTGTGGTTCATTCGAGAGAATTGCAGGGAATAGTTGAAAAAAGCTTCTTTTGTTTTGGCCAAAAGCTTAGGATGACGACAGGAAGGTAGGTGATTCGAGGAAAAAGTTTACAGAGCTTATACTTATCGAGAATAAAAGTGCGAATTTTATTGTTAAGCATTTACTTTCTTTTATCGCTAGACGGCCAATGGATTTAGTGTTAGAACTTAAACCAGAATACAAATACAAATAACGTAAAGATAATTAATTCTGTTCACTGCTGAATGAATAACCAGAATAACCAGAAATAAAACTATATTGCATATCACCAAAACCTTGAATAAATTACAATTACATAGCCTCTCAATATAGAGAGGGCTGATTATCAACCGATCAGAAAAAGCATTAAAACAAAGCCAAAAACTAAAAACAGTGGTAAAACTGTTTTAAAACTAAAAATAAAACTTAAATCCTATCGTAGCAGTTTTATGGACTGCTGATTCACGCTAAAGCAAAAAATCAAAAAACACAAAGTTGTGCATTCTCAGCTCTAGCACATCAATCTTATCTTTAATCTCCCCCTGAATGATAAATGGAGGTGAGACCTAAGTAATTTCTGAGAGTAACAAAAGTCACTACTGAAAGAGCTTTGGTGAAGATATCAGCAATTTGTTCAGATGAAGGACATAACTGCAACTCCACTTGTCCATCTTGAACCAAGTTACAAATGTAATGATGACGGATCTCTATGTGCTTCGTTCTCGCATGAAACATTGGATTCTTTGTCATAGAAATAGTGTTATTGTTATCACAATAGATGTTGGTTGAATGCCCAGGAACAAAATATAGATCTGTCAATATCCTTCTTATCCATACCACTTGAGAACTTGCCGATGAAGCTGCCATGCATTCCACTTCTGCTGAAGAAAGAGCTAACATTGCCTGTTTCTTACTACTCTAGGATACAACTTCAAAGCCAAATGAAAACACATAACCAGATTTTGATTTCCTATCATCCACTGAACCAACCCAATCTAAATTTGTATAACCAACTAGTGCAAACTTGTCAGTGGGAGAATACCAAATGCCAAAATTTGGTGTACCACTCACATACCTCAAAATTATTTTAGCAGCCCACCAATGTGACTCATGTGGATCCTGCATGAACCAAGAGACGAGGCTCACAACATACATAATATCAGGCCTACTTGTTGTGAGGTGCATGAGGCTACCAACCAAACTCCTATACCGAGTTGCGTCAACCTTGGGACTAGCATCTTCCTTGGTTAGTTTTTCACCGAGGGCTATGGGGGTTGCAAATGCTTTGCATGCCACCATGTTAAACTTCTTCAATAAATCAGCTATATACTTGTATTGAGAAATAAATATACCTTCTAATGTTTGTTTTACTTCCACACCAAGAAAATAGTACATAAGTCCCATATCTGACATTTCAAACTCTTGTTTCATTTCTACTTGAAACTTCTCCATGAGAGCTTTGCTATTACCTATATAAATCAAAGCATCAACATAGAGGCAAACTATGAGAATATCATTACCAGTACATTGGACATATAAGGTAGGCTTTGAATGGCATCTGTTGAATCCTTTCTTCATGAAATAACTGCCAATTCTAGCATACTAGGCACGAGGAGCTTGCTTCAACCCATAAAGGGCTTTCTTCAACTTGTAGACTAAGTGTTCTTTTTTTTGAACTTCATAACCCATAGGTTATTCTACATAAAATTCCTCATCTATGTAACCATTAAGGAATGTTGATTTCACATCCATTTGAAATATTGGCCACTTGCATTGTGCCGCAATAGCCAATATAATCTTGATTGTGTCAAGTCGAGCCACAGGAGCAAAAGTTTCTGCATAATCCACTCTAGGAGTTTATGCAAACCTTTTGGCAACTAGTCTTGCCTGATGGCGTTCTACTAAACCATTTGCATGATATTTGACTTTGTAAATCCATTTCACACCAATCACCTACTTACCTATGGGAAGTGGAACTAATTCTCAAGTATTATTCTTATGAATGGAATTCATTTCATCATTCATAGAATTAACCCATACTGGTTCTTTCACTACTTCTTCATACACAGAGGGTTCAACTTTAATTGTACTAAACAAAGTAAAATTAGCAACTGGATTTATATTGGTACTCCTCTGATAAACATCAACAAAACTTTGTACATTTCGTGGAATGGATGCTAGAGGTGATGGTGGAGGTGAATCTTCACCTGAGTTTGTGCTACTTGAAGAATTAGGTGAGCTTGGAGGACTGGAACTAGAGCTAGAACTTCCACTTGAGATTGTGGGGAGAGGAGGAGGAATACTGTTATCTTCCATGTTTATGTTTATTGATGGATTTTTCCGCACGCCATCTTTCCACTACCATACTCCCCCTTCATTAAAACTCACATCTCGGCTAACTATCCATTGCTTTGTCTCAGGATTATAGAATCTGTAGCCTTTAGTTGCAATATAGTAGCCCACAAAGATACTAAGTTGGGATTTGGCACCCAACTTCTTCTGCTTTTGAACTAGAATATGCACATATGCCAAGCATTCAAAGACTCGAAGATGAGCCACTGAAGGCTTGTGACCACTCTAGGATTCCTTTGGAGTCAGTTTTTGAACTGCTTTCATGGGACTATGGTTGAGAATATATACTGCAGTGGCAACTGCTTCTCCCCAAAAATTATTTGGAAGATTTTTTGTTTACAAGATGCTTCATGCCATTTCTATAATGGTGCAGTTCTTTCTTTCAGCAATACCATTTTGTTGAGGTGTATATGCAGTAGTAAGCTGTCTTTGGATGCCATTCTTAGCACAAAAAGTTGTCTTTGGATGCCATTCTTAGCACAAAAATCAGAAAACTCATTAGCAGTAAATTCTCTCCCTCTATCTGTTCTGAGTATCTTGATGGGATACCTACTTTGTTTTTCAGTCAGTTCTTTAAAATTCTTTAAGCATGCAAAGGCTTTAGATTTTTGCTTCAAAAAATAAACCCAAGTCTGGCGAGAGTACTCATCAATGAATGTAAAAAAATAAAGGTTCTTACCCAATGATGGCTCTTGCATATCACCATAGATGTCAGTATGCACAAGTTCTAGAGGAGATTTGGCTCTCCATGATTTGCCCACCGCAAAACTGTCTCGGTAATGCTTGCCAAGTGCTCACCTTGAACAAACTTCTTCTTTTGCCTTGATTGGAGGAAGACCTTGTAGCATATTCTTCTTTTTCAACAAAGTTAGCCCTTTAAAATTCAGATGACCATATCATTGATTCCATAACCATGATTCATTTATGGTTGATTTTAATGCATACAACTTACTAGAAACCAATTTGAGAGGAAACAATCTATTCTCTGTCATATAAGTCTTTTCTACAAGATGATGATTATTAGATTTATCAAAAATCTTGCAGCAACTATCTTCAAATATAACTTTATAGTTCTTTTCTAGAAGTTGCCCTACACTCAAAAGACTATGCTACAATTATGGCACAAAGAAAGTATTATGGATATTTGTAGTGTCTCCTTGCTTAGTCTTGACTACAAGGGTACCTTTTTTCATTACATCAACCTCCTTATCATCTCCAAATTTAACTTTACTCCTCATTGAATCATCTAATTTGACAAAGAAATCAGATTTACCTGTCATGTGATTTGAACAACCACTATCCAAGAACCAGACATCCTCTTTGGGTTCTTTTTCCAAATTGCATGCAAAGAATGTACAATTCTTTGCGTCAGAAAACTCTTCTGCATAACTAGCTCTTAACTTATTCAAGTCAGATTTCCTCTTCCTGCACTCAGATTCATAGTGCCCATATCTTTCACAATATCTACACTGTATACTCCTTCTATCAACATAACTTCTACCTCTTCCTCTGTTATTTCCTCATCCTCTTCCTCTACCTCTTCCTCTATTATTACCATAAGATTCACCCTAAAATTTAATAGTATGTGAGGGAGGAGATCTAGATTTTTCCTCAATATTCATAAGAGATTGGAAAGATTGCACAAAATTTTCCATAGAACGCTGCATGCGCTCTTCATGAGATTGCAAAGAACCAATTAATTTTGTAACTTTAAAAGTAGTTAGATCTTTAATTTATTCAATAGAAATTACTACTGGATCAAATTTAGGAGGAAGAGACCTCAAAAAAATTTCTACAAATTTTTGGTCTGATATAGTTTCACCTTGAGTCCTTGTAATAAATTTATGAATAGACTCAGATTCTTTCATCCTCAAATTTTCAAATTCTCTTCAAAAAGTTTGCAGTCGAGCCTCCCATGCATCCTTTGATTTTGTCAGTCTAGCAATTTGAGGAAAAATTGAAACATCCAAGGTAGATTGAATGGTGAAAAGAGATTTGTTATCCTTCTCTCTATCTTATTTCAACTGACTTTTGTATTGTGGTGTCTATGTATTGAATGTATTCTGATCAAGAGGTTCTCTCTATCCACCTTCCACAAATTCCCAGAGATCTTGGGATAAAAGTAGGGTATTCATCTTGATACTCCAATAATCATAGTTTCTCTAGTAAACAATGAAAGTTGAAAAGCTAAATTGTTTCCATTAGCCATATGGAAATAACTGTTGTTAAAACCTGCAACCTACACAATCAAAACTCTTGCAACCTGCACAATTAGAACTCTTGCAACCTACTCTGATTCTAAATGAAAGAAATATAATTCAAATACAAATAATGGAAAGATAACTAATTTTGTTCACTGTTGAATGAATAACCATAATAACCAGAAATAAAACTATATTGCATATCACCAAAAACTTGAAAGAATTACAATTACATAGCCTATCATATAGAGAGAGAGAGTTGATCATCAACCGATCATAAAAACACATTAAAACAAAGCTAAAAACTAAAAATAGTGGTAAAATGGTTTTAAAACTTAAAATCATATCGTAACAGTTTTATGGACTGTTGATTCACACTAAAGCAAAAAATCAAAAAACACAAAGTTGTGCATTCTTAGCTCCAACACATCAATCTTCAATTTACTGTTAGAACTTAAACCAACATTCATTTGTACTTACAAACCATATATCTTACCCAAGTAAGACTATTTTTATGTCCTTTTTTCAGTTGACTCTTTAATTTTATTTTGGATTCTACATTTATTATTATGTATGGTGCTTTTATTGAATGCATATATTTGCATCCTCCATATTTTAAATGAACAATTGACATACAAATGAAGTTTAAAAAAGCTATTTGGGATTAGGAAATCAAATAGAATAAATATACATTAACGTAATATTCATATTATTGTTTGTAATAATATTTAGTTCATATCTAAAATATTTTATGTAAATGAATATTTTTTATGTTATTCTTGAGTTAAATAAAAATCTAATCAATGTATATCCTTAAATCTATAATAAGTTTCAATCTAGTAAAAAAATCTTCTCAATATATATGCATGTATAAGTGAAGTTGTTGGATGTTGAAATATTTTTTATTAGATGTTAAAGAGAATGCCATAGTTGTAAGACAAGGCACCAATACATAGAGTAAATGTGAGTGCAACCATATGTTCTTTGAAACCAAATGTGACTAGATGTTTGAGGAGGAAGTTAAAATGTAATAAACTAGAACTTTTAAGAATGAAATCCAAGTTGCTATGGTATTTGTTAAATGACTATAGTTTATATTGAAAATCAAGGAAGTTAACTTTTATTTTATACTATGTAGTTTAGAAGCATTTTATACACATTTTATAAATTATATTTCTAAGGTATTAATGAATGTATCATTATTTAACACTATGTTTGACCTTATATGAATGCATGCAATTAGAGTCTCTTTAGTGTCCGAGGGGTTGACTTAATAAACAAAGGGAATAGCATATGTATTCATAGGATACTAATAAATTCTCCTAGCCTCATTTCTACCCTTAAATTTATATTTTTTGATTCCCCTTTGCATATAATTATATAATTTCAAATTACCACATTATTTTAATGAACTAACCTTTTTGTCTATTTTTTTGTATAGTTTTATTCTCCTTTGTTATTTATACTCTATGAACCAAGGCAAATTCCTACACTTCTAATTAAAAAATAAATTTGATTTTCATTCCATGTACTAAATCCTGAATGTATATAAAAACTAAGATGAGACATGATGAATATATAATCTTACAAAATGATTTAGTTTAAAAATACTTATACATCTCAATCAAAAACCCTTTTCCACACCAACTATAAAACAAATCTTATACTAAGATATATCTCAATTGTAGTAGATATACTGAATATAGATCATACTAGAAGGGTTTTATAGATACTTGGTGATTCTTTTAGATACAATTGTAACATTATTGAAATGTGTCCAACAATTAATTTCAAGAAACCTAGTTGAGATTGTAATAAACATGCTTAATCTTGTTGTGACCACTATATATTTATTTGATTGTATTAGACTTGTTATTAAGAAAATACTTCTAGGATAATGTGAGATTATAACATAGTACTATATTCAAGATAGCTAGCAAATTCTACAAAGTAATAATTAATAGTCTAGGTATGCACAACCTATATTGAATGAAAATAGTAGAGAAGGTAGGGTTGAAAAGTGTGGATCATCCATTTTAAAGGGTGATGGCTATAGAGGGTTCATCAGATTATGGTGAATCATCAATGCTCAATTAAGTTCTAAATAGGGACCTAGAAAGATGAGGTATGATCTGACATTATGTGCCTATAGAAATTCACTACTACATGAACTTAAATATTTAAGAACAAAAAAAAAGTCTAAAATCCTTCAAAATAACACCAATTATATACCATATAGTAAATTAAATAGCTATAACAACAACCACAACCAATCACACACATACACCACAACCACTAATTGACCTCCTTCTATCAAAATGTATCACCTAGTTCATAAAATCAAGTCTATGTATAGTCATTATCCTACTCAATATCCTTCTTCACTAGTAGAAAAAACACACACCTACAAAAAAAATTAAAGATCCTCGAAACTACAATCTTAAAATTTTTGTCCAATATGGGCACATATACTTCACTAGGACTCTCACTATAGGGTTATTCTCTAGTTTTTTATTAATTATATCATCCAAGATTACAACAATAAAGGTCAAATAAAAGGTATGGCCCATGACCTCTAGAACCATTGAATTTCAAAGATCACACAATGATCTACAAAAAAGTAATCAAATGTAGATTTATTATATATTTCACATTGAGACATCGTGTGCAAATTTTGATACTAAAATAAATAATTTTAAGAATTTTAATAGAATAAATGTAGTTTTACCTAAAGATATGTGCTATCTTACTTACTAAAATGATTAATTTTGTTAATTGATTTATTTACAAAATAGTTAAGTGAAATATAAAGTATTTATTCTATATATGAATATTTTTATCTAGGAGGGACACTATTCTAAACTAGATTGATAATTGAATGTTGCCAAGAGACTAACAACACACATGAATAGATTTTTTATTGACCTTATATGCATGTAGATTGTGAGTTGTATGTCAAGTAGTACACTAATTATTACATTTGCAGTCTCTTGAATAGGATGTTTTGAATTTACACTATTGTACTAGTATGAAAATATATTTATAATGAATCAATATGGATATCTTGACAGGATTTTCTATAACAAAGCCTTAGATTGAGTTTTTATTTGTTATTATAGATATATTTTTGAAGACAACGATCATGATTGTTCGTAATAGAAACATCACTATATTAGAATCTAGACATAGTTTCCTTATATTTACATTAATTTTTTCTTTCAATCACATCGTATTTAGCTATGAATAATTGATTGATCATTTTTTGGTAAACTTTATGAAGAATATTATATTAATAATCAGATTACCTTACAATTTTTTATTTATAAATAAATAAACAAACAAATAAAATTGATCAATAAACAATTATCTACCTTCTATGTATCTTCTTATATATTATAATATTTAAAATAATATTAAATATATTTTAAAAAGTGAGTAAATCTTAAGTAAAAATTCCACATGTGCTGTCAATTATACTAAAATTTAATATCAAAATTGAGAAGTGTTTTGCAAGCCAAACAACTTCCCAAGGAAACAAAAACCCGGTATAATGCCCAGTAGGCCCCCAATTAATTTAACAATCTGATTAACAGACAGATTAATCCTTATAAATAACGACTCCCAGTAAACCCGCCTGTAGAACCAATTAAGGGAATTTTCAAAGCTAGATTGAATAGGTGCTCAATGGCTTACAATAATGTGATCACCTAAACCGAAACCCAAGTGGGTGGTTACATTGCTCCTTTAACATTGAATTACTAGAAGTTGTACAATCATCCGTTTATACATTTCTTCAATGGCAGTTTGTTTTTACCTCTTTAAAGAAATTTTTGAAGTACTTAAATAAGAGCCAACATATTAATTATGTGTAAAACATTATTTTATTAGATGATTATATTATGAACAAATTTTATTGATAAATAAAAAAATTAGAACATAATAGTATACACTTTAAGTTTCATCTATGAACAAGAATATTTAAGGTGCACCTCATTCTTAGAAAGAAATGACGAATTTCGTGTTTTCAAAGAATTGAAGAACCTTGTCCTTTCATTATTTATATGGCATATAGATATCTTATTAAGATAAAAAAAATAAAATAATCAGAAAACAATGATAAATTAGTAATATATATGAAAAAACACTTAAATTTGTTAAGTTTCTAAATTCATATGAAAAAACATGACTTACAATTGTATTATATTTTGAAAAGATTCAATCAATACATGTTTATAATAAACATTATACAATCACACATATTACATATTAATATTAAGTGTTAATAAGTTAATAATTACTAATTTTTTTTGTCAAAATCTTAATTATATCCATGACAAGAATCTAAATTCATATAAAAAACCAGCTATTCCAAAAAAAATATATTAAAATATTTTAAAAATTAAAAAATTATATTCTATCATTTCAATTATGAGAAGTTACAAATTTGTATTTATGACAATCCTATTAAAATATATATAAAATTAAATTAACCAAATTTCTAAATTCATTTAAGAAATTAGAAACTATTCTAAAAAATTATATTAAAGTATTTTAAAAATTAGAAACAAATACATCCCAACAGTTCAAAAATATTCTAAAAAAAATTGTATTTTTATAATAAACAGTCTAAAATAATATACATCAATATTATAAATTATAATACTATATAATATATATTGTCTATTACAATTTTTAATAGTTTATTATTAATATGAAGTGTCATATATATGGTTTTAGAAAACTATAGCATGTCAATGCATACACTTCAAAAAAAATTTAAATTACCTTATACAATTCAAAAGTGAAAAAATGACCACGTAGACCAAACAAATTCCAGACCTGCTTCCACATATATGAAAAAAAATTCCAAAACATAGAAATCGACCAATTAAGCATATAAATATTCCAAACAAAAAGATAAAAAATCGTTTACAAATAAACAATCAACTTATGCTAAGTTGTTGGCAATCCTCACTCTAACATTTACAATATATTATTCTATATGCATAAAAAGGCTGAAATGTATATAATGAAATTAAATTTAGCTATGAATTCCACATTTGTATATACAAGTAAGATTATCACACATAATAAATAAAAAATAATGATTGCATACAATATTTTTTTAAATAAATATGTTAAATTATTAAACCAGATTTAATCTACAATGAAGTTTCAATCTTATGTTAGAAGTAGACCTTATCGTAAAATACTTGCTTCTATTAGACCATGAGAGTCAAGCAAATAAAAAATGTGGAGAGAGAAAGGCTCTTAAAAAAAAAAAGAGTAATTTACTTAAGAATTTATAAGGAATATAAATTATCTTTTTGATGAAATACAATTAGCCAAAATACTTTATAATGGCATTACTAAAACTTATGTAAGTTAAGGAACCTGAAGCACGATAGGATTGAAGTAAGAATTAAAATCATGGCTTAAAATGATAGATTAGTACAAAAAGATAAATAATTGTAAAATAAAAAAAAATGAATTATGTTTTATAATTTCATTTATCTTGTTGTTAAGTGCCTTAGTGTAAACAAACAATATAGTATTACTTTAGCCATGTAAAAATATTTAATAAACATCAAGCTTGTGGTTAATCTTTTTTAATAGATTGGAATTTACTAATTACAATCACATGTATAAATGAATTCAACCTTTTCTCTATAATAATTTAATTAGTTTAGTAAATATTTAAGCTCTATAATCTATGATAAGGTTATCAAGTAGCTTATATGCATTTCATAATCCCACCTTTAATTAAAATAACTATCTAACTAAATAAGTATATAAGATACAAAACATGTACAAGAATTGTTAATTTTAAAAAAATTATGTAATAATACTAGGAAAATAAAACTTGTCTACAAAACTATGGAGGATATAGTTTGAAATAATTATATTTTATTGTGTAAATGAGAGTTAGAAATATTCTATTTAATTAAGTGAAAGCCAGAAATTGTATTCAAAAGTGTCCAATTATTGATGAGTTTAACCTTTTGTGGTTAATAAGAGAGCTACAAAATAATGAAATAGGAATTTTAGCAAAGCATGACATTTCAAGGTGTAAGGTTTAGATTGTATGTATAAGGGCTAAAGGGACATATACAAAGACTTGTAGTGTTAATGAATAATTTATTTTTTTAAGTTTTCACAATCAAGGATAATAAACATGTAACCACTAATATTTTTGATAATATTTTAAAAAATATATTCATGAAAATAATAAACCACTAATTAATGACAATATTAAGAATATGAATCTTTGAAAATTAATTTGATATTTCTCTAGTTGGTAGTAAATACTTATTCTGTGACATGATTCTAATTAGACTAAGTGAATTTCTTATTATGAAAATGAATTTATAAAATTAAAAGTAATAATTAGAAGTTTTATTTAAGATAAAGTATAACAAGTAAATCCATATGGATTGATGTAAAGCATGCATTAGGACGAGCATATCTCCTATTTAAAATTTAGTAGTTTCATAGACACATAATGTTTTTTGAGAATGTGTGGAATACATATTATTATTTTGAGGATATACAAACTATCCCAAAAACTCTATTAGGAAGTTAATGAAATCCCAAAAATGTTAATATAGGTTAGGGAGAACAAAACCATAATTGGATTTTATGTTTGATTTTATTTAATTAGCCCATAGGCTATTTTTCATTAGGAACTTCCCATTGGAAATATCATTTCTCATCATCTGACTTTAGTGGATATCGTTATGACATCGTATTTAATTCCCTTTTTAATTCTGAGGTTTTTTCTATTATGTTCCCATGTGTGTGTATAGGTTAGGGAGAACAAAACCATAACTATATTTTATGTTTTATTCAATTTAATTAGCCCATAGGCTATTCTTCATTAGGAACTTGTCGTTGGAACTCTCATTTCTCACATCAGCAATTTCTTCTTTATCATCATCTGATTTCAGTGGACATCATTATGCCATCATATTTAAAGCCCTTTTTTTTAATTTTGAGGGTTTGTCTATTATGTTCTATGCATAATGTGATTTTCAATGTCATGAAAAATGTTTATATACATTGGTTTCAAAGTTTGAAGGGGGATATTTATTATTATGCCAAGATGGGGGAAAATTTATTATTTTAAGCCATAAGGTTTTTAATTTTCAATATGTTCTTTTTATTTTATCAATTTAGAGATTTTTAGGTTGCGTTTAACTTTGTGAGTTGTTTGGTTTAACGAGGGTAATATTTTATATTTAGATTTATTGAGTTTAATTTTAGGGCATGATTTCATATGAGTTTTTTTTTTTTAAAGTGATGACAGGTTTTAAATTTTATTTTACTAATTACTTTAATTATATTAAAATTTTTAATATAAATTTTGTTGTATAATTTTAAAAATGCAAGGTTAAGTATCATGACTAGAAATTGATAACAAAATTGTAATGAGAGTTAGGCGCCACTTGTAGTAGAGCTGGCTGGGGCTTGTGGTTTGCATCCCTTGAGGTCACAGGTTTGACTTTGCTTCATAGTGAGGAAAGACATGGGGTCAGTTATATTGTGTGCCAGTTCCTGCTCTGTTGAACTAGGGTATAGGAATGGGCTTTACCGCTAACATTTTTTAAAGGAAGATGGAAGTGGGAAACATTGCTGGAGTAAGGGTTTTGGGGGTAGCTGATGAAGGAGAAGGTGCAGTGGAGGAAGGAGGTGATGTATATGGGGAGGTGGTTGATCCTGGTGGGGTTGGGATCTTGGTGGGGGTCAACATTTTTGCCAGTGTTGTGGACGCTTTGGTGTCTTCTCTGGTCATTGGGGGGGATGCGTCCCAAATCTGCTCCCCTTTGCCCTATTTGACTGATGGCAAAATACTTTTCCCATCGTTGCTTTTTGGTGTGGGCATTGTGGGTGCAGGTGTTGGAGTTCTTTACCCTTACCCTACTGCTCCTCTTCCTTTTCTGTGTTGTCAATGGAAGACATTGGATCCATGGGAATGTTTTGGTGGTGGATATGGTGGCTTTGTCCGTAGTCTGTTCTCTCCTGGTTGCACCTTGGTGTGAGAGGGACGTTTCATATCCAAATGGAGGTTTTGTTTTTTTGGAGTCCTTTCTCCTTTTGGGTTGTGTTTTTCCCTTTAGGAATGATTTGGTGTGGATGGGGAACTCTATCTGGGAGGTCCCTACATATTTTTGGTGTGGTCTTTCTAAGTTTTCTCTTGTAGATTGTGAGTTCTTTTATGGATCTATTCTTTTCAAGAGATTCTTTAGTGTTTCATAGGTCTTCTTCCTTCCTTTTCTCTCATTTTGTCTTATTGAGGTGGACCACTCTTCTATAGAGGGGAAGAGTTGTGGGTAGAGTTTGGTGGGAAGGCTCTTGATGGGGTACTAGATACCTTTCTATTCGAGGTTAGATGTGCTCCTATGATTCTCTCTTTTCTGATGGGTTTCTTTCCCTCTTCTCCTTTTGAGGTGGAGATTTTGGTGAATCTTATTGGCATAGAGTCCCTTTGGTACTGGCCTTTGTTTTTGTTCAAGGTTTTTAGAGCCTTTTCAAAACCCTTCTTTCCAGCTAAG
This sequence comes from Cryptomeria japonica, assembly GCF_030272615.1. NCBI lineage: Eukaryota > Viridiplantae > Streptophyta > Pinopsida > Cupressales > Cupressaceae > Cryptomeria > Cryptomeria japonica. The sequence continues at coordinate 112,154,449 of NC_081408.1, forward strand.
CTTCATATGAATATTTGTTGGTTGTTGGTCTTTGCTTTGGAGTTATGTGCTTCTATCTCTCTACGCATGGTCTCTTTCCCTTTAGCTCCTATTGAGGTGGTTCCCCTTTCTATAGAAGCGAAGAAGGTTTGTGCTGGAAGGCAGGTTCCTAATCAGACGTTGGGTGGTGATGGGTGCCCTTATTTTGGTTATGGGAGTCACTTTAAAACCCATTTTGAAGGTTTGGTATGCCTTTCAAAATCCCCTTCTTGGCTGTTGCTTTATGTTTATTTTATTGATGTCTAGTTCAGGTTGTTGGAGCCTTGTAAAACCCATAGGCAGGCTAGATGCTAGTATTTTTGAAGGGCCCAACATAACCACTTATTATGTTGGTTTTTGGTTAAGGATAGGTTTTGTTTGTGGCAACTTGAGATCTATGTTGCAAGTTAAGGGAGCCTGGGAAAACCCTTCTCTGCTAGTTTTGGGGGCCAGTTCAAAACCTAAGCTGATGGTTAAGGGAGCCTTTCAAAACCCTCTATAACTTGAATGTATGGCTACCTGTTGTAGTCTAGTGTCTTTGAAGCTTATGGGTACTTGGAACATCCATGTTGTCAGTTGAAGGTTAAGGGAGCCTTAGTAAAACTCATGAATGTTCTAGAGGCTAGTCTTTTTAGTCTCGGCTATGGTTGGGTTGTTGGTTTTCTAATGATTATTCCTCTAGGCAACATTATTTTTTGGGTTCCAGATCCTCATAAAATCTAAGGATTTTGAGTTCCTTCAAAACCTGTTGTATGGGATTTCGAGTCCCCTCAAAACCTGTTTATCCTTCATCAAAAACAAAATTGTAATGACAGTTAGTTTTAGGTCATTTTGAAAAGACCAACTTTTCCTTTTATGATAACTTAGTTAAAAAACTACTTCTAATTAAAACAAAAGTAATAATAAATGAAAAACTTAAACAATTAAATAAAAAATAAAATAAATTTAAAAAGAATATTTTAAAAATACCCAATCTATTAAAAAAAGATCATAAAAAACTATATTCTAATTAAAGGTTCAAAGAGGTTTTGAATGGACCTAAAACCCTATATAAAAAATCTTGTCTTCAACAAAATATCGGCAAGGTGGCGTACATATTGTAGTAAAACAAGAGATATGAAAAATTTCAAACACAACAAGGCCCAAGGCCAAGATAAGAAAGAGACACCAGAAACAACTGTTACTTGAGATTTTTTTGAAATATCAATAGCCTCAACCTCATGCTCGGAAGCCTCCTAAACAAGCTTCTTGATATCATGCAAATCCTTTGGAGACTATTCAACAACATTTTTGAGATGACCTCTAGGTCTACATGCATATCCCTTTTTCCTCTTCAACACAAGCCTAGTTACCTTTGTTGATGCAGCAACATCCCCAGTCGATGAGCAATCTTGCATCAACCAAAAAAATATTTTTTTATGTTCAGTTCTGTGTTGTAGTTCTGTATTTCTTTTGGTATTCTCCAGAAGTTGTTCATTTTTCATTGTAGATCAGATCTTTGGCTTCCAGACTTGTTCTTGTTCCTTATTCCATATTTTTAGTTCATGTTGATCCTTTTCTAGCATGTTGTTGCTCCTGGATTGTCTATTTCTTAGTTCTCAAAGTAGTTTTGAGCTTAATGACTAGTTGGAGATTTCTTCTCTCGCAAAGCATTTTCTTGGCTTGTGTATCTAATTGGTACCACACTCAATTTTCTCAAGCCCTTGGCTGACCTTCCTTCATGGTTCACATTTCATTTGCATCCTTCGTGAAGGAGATCTTCACGCTTTAGGTCCGACCTATTTTACTCATTTCATTTTCCAGTCTTAGAGAATGCAATATGTTGTGGCTGGCCCAGATATGTTCTAGATGCTATATATATAATTATATTCTATTCCTTGGTAGATAGTGAAGGGATATGATGATTTCACTTCATGGTTTGTAATCAAAACACCTCTTGGAGGTCTGGATGGATTGTATTCTAGATTATATTCTGTAATAAGGCCTATAAGCCTACATGTTTGCCTACATACTGTTAGTTCATTTATGATGAATCTATGCTATTGTGGATGTATAATCTTGCATTTTCCACATTATATGTTATTGCTTCCATTGTGTTACTCTTGCTACATGATTCAGATTATTCTCTTTAAGGGCCCTTCGGACCATGGCTACATCAGATGGTATTAGAGCTAGTTGTAATCCTTGAGGTATCAGAGCTAATTGTATGACCTTGTGGTGTGATGAATAGAATACCTTCTCCTAATCCATGCTATATTTAATTATTGATTCTTGCTTCCAGACTGATATTTGGGTGATGTATTGTAAGATATGGATCGAACCCTAGAATGTCTATATATGACTAGGTAAAATTGATTTGCCATCTTTTGAAGGGTTCCAAATATTTTTGCCTTGCTAGTTCTAATAAAGAAGTTGCTGGATATAGATCAGTTGTGCCAATGATAACTGCCTTTGTTGGTTTGATTAGGATAGATGACCTTTCTTGATAAAATTCAGGTAAGGTGTCAAATCTCCCATCCTCTTACACCTCGAGGAGGTTTTCATCGTTAGATGCGTCCTTTCTTTTTAATTTTTCCTAATCTAATGTTGCCAAGAAATGGTTTTCAGCATTAGACCTGCTATTGTTTTCTTTATTTTCCTTTTTGCGACTAGGAGATTTGGTACCCACTTGACTGGAAGATGCATTGCTGAAATTCTTAGTGAAAGTTGTTTTGGGTTCAATTGCATTAAGATATATGGATATAGCATGGTCATTCAGAAAGGTATCAATGGCAGTATGTCCTTCATTTTCCTAGTCCATAGGCTCAAGAGGGATTAAGGATAAAATATCCTCATGTTGAATTATGTCAAAGATATTAGGGGTCATGATAGAGATGTCAGAGTTTTCAATATGTATTTCCATGTCTAGAACGATAATCTCGTCAGAATGACCTCACACAAGTAGCTTCTGATCATCCTCGATTAAGTCCAAGTCAGTCGAATGTGATTCTAATTCAAGTAGGCTAGTTCCTAATGTTTTCCCTGCATATATGTGAACTTCATCAACTCCTACATCTTCTTCTTCCCTTTCAATTTCAAGTTGCTCTTATTTATTTTTCCATGATAGTGAATATTCTTCATTCCCTCAATCTCTTAACTACATTTGTTTTTCCATGCTTGACAAAATTGATTCAAATGATTGTTCCTTGGATTGTGTCCTTGAAGATGCTACCTCTCTATTATGTGGAACTATGACCTCTTGAGCTGGTTTGAGATTACTACAACACTACAATGGATTTGAGTCTATTGAGATCGTGATTTCCTACCCATTGTAGGGAAATTTCAGGCACTAGTGACATGTTGATGGAATATCCTATATGTCATGTATCCATGGTCTTCCCGAGAGTAGGTTGTATGGTAAGTCAAAGTCTAGAACTTGGAATGTTGTGTCTTTCTGCAAACGTCCCACTCTGATGGGTAATATCACAATTACTTTAGAGGAATGCTCTTCTTCATCATAGGCTTTAATGGTGATCTTTTTCTGGGGATCAACTACATCTTTTAAATAACCTAGAGCATGAACAAGACTCAAAGAGAAAATGTTTAAACTAGCTTCTCCATCTATTAGGAAACATTTAATGAGTGTTCTATGATTGCGGACTTCTATTTGTAGGGGAGTCTTATGGGGATGTTGTAAGGAATCAATGCTTGGATATGAAGGAGATGAGCTTTGAATAAGATCCTCTGAAATAGGTTTGATGGCAATCAAGGATATCCCTTGGGGAACTTTTGTCTTTGGATGTATTATTTGGTGATAATGCTATGGAAGGTTCTTGCAAGTTTTTAAGAGGTGTAGGAATAGATGTTTTTAGAGAGTCAATTTTTTTATGGGGGGATGAGCCTTTCCTAGACATAGGTGCCTGATTGTGATCTTTCTAATCAAAATCCCTTAGGGATCTCTTTAAGAGTTGCATAAAAGAGCCACCTGTTGTTGGAGATGTATTTGAATCCTTGTGAGGTTTTGACATAGTTGGATTTTGATTTTGGACTTGTTTGATTTCTCTTATATGTTGTCTTGTTATGTCTTCTTCTTGTATTTTTCTTTGGTATGTCATGTTGATATGATTTTCAGCTATTTAAAATGTTTCTATTTTTGTTTTTGTGATATTTCATCTTTGAGCCCTGGTAAAATGGGCATACACATGTGTTAGATATTTTGCTAGGATTCGATTGTCCAAAATTTGTTTCGATAAGTGATCAACTGTCAATGTAAATATCGTCATTATCCCACTATGAGTGATATGACACAAAAAGATAATTCAAGTGTTTAAAAGTTTGCAAGTTTTTCGATCTTCAGTTTTGGAGTGAAATGATGATGATTTTGATAAAAACCAAGTCCAATAGGAATGATATATCCTATGATGTGGGACAAGATTGTCTTGACCAAACGTTGTAGTTTCATGATAAAGGATGATAGGTCCTGATGAGAAATTATGTTTTGAGTGATTAATTTATTAAAGAGGGTGATGATGCACTTTGAGATGTTTAGATCTTAAACTTGTTGAAGGTGAATACTTGAAAATCTTGAGGTGTTTATCTTCTAGAATCCGATTTGACAGATGATAACTTGACCAAGCTAACCAAGAAGACAATTTAAGCATAGAATAACAGATAACAGGTGTTTATGATCACTGTAAATTCACTGAGCAAATATGAAAAACCTGAAAAAGATGTGCAAGAAGACAACTTTGGACCAACAGAGATAGAAATTCATATGATAGTTTAAGCAACTTCAGATGATAATACATATAGGCCCATACAACAAATTAGGAATCTCATATGACAAAGCAAAAGCTTGTACAATAATTCCCACTAAGCAAAATGATAAACCAGAGGCCTTGTACGATAAAACATTCTAAACCATACGAAAAATGAGAAAGCTAGTATGACAAAACACAAGCTCATATGATTCAAGATTAAAAAAGAGGTAAAAAGTGTTGTTTGGACAGATTTTTGATCATTGAAGTTTGATGTTTTGCTTATGTTTTCCAGTTTTAGATGTATGATTTTCTTGTTTCAAGGATGAAGACACAACAAACACATGATATGATAAGTGACCTAAAGAAAAATATGCTACCTAAGGAAGTTGGGTGAGAGAGAAAACTTTTGCTTGCAAACTTAGGTACACACCCAATAGCTAATCAAAATACAACTACTGAGTCAAATGCAATGGATTCTCAACACCGTATTATCTGACTCTAAATGCTAATGGGGGCACGATATGGAAAGTGTCTTGGGAGAGTTACTATCTATCTTGCACAAAGATTATCACCCTTTCAAAGATGAATCGGGAAGCTTCTAATTTTAATCGGAACTAGTAACGGATCCATTCGGCATGTCGAGGTATAAACTCAATTAAGAGGTCTCCCAGCCCTAAAAACCAAGGTTTGATATACCCAAAGGTATGGAGGAGAGCTATTCTTGAGCATTGTCATTGACTTGATTTTCATCAAATCACATTTATTTTATAGTGGATTAGAGTACTTGGCATTAGCTATTCTGACTTGGGTCGTTCCCCTCTCACCAGCCTTAATGGCTTAGAGTTATTAGCTCCTCGGGAGGGTGGGCCCGCTAAAGATATGCACTATTGCAAGAGAAAGATGAGTCTAGCTTTCTAATCACCTAAGAAAGGTGAGAGCATACTTGCCTATCATCAAAACATATAATATATGATTCTTCATTCCCTTTAGCAAAAACAAATGTGCCTAGAAAATTTAAAGAACACATAAAGTTTGGTTGAATCCTCCTAGGCAATCTGTAAAATAGATATGTTAGTAGTCATGATGTGTTTTGTTGAAAGGAAGCTTTGACAAGTGTAATCTTTGACAATCGTCATGCAAAAACTAGTTAGGCTATTGAAATACTCACAAACAGACCAGGGTTAGCATTAGTAATAATCAAATTGAAGCATGAAAACCCTAAAATGCAATCTTCTTTGAAAATATAGAAGCAAAATTTTATATGACACTATTTACTTAATTATACGAGTATCCTTCCATGACCGTACGAGTGCAAAATGGAACTCGTACGACAATTCAGTATCCTTAAAATCTCATACGAGTAAGAAAGAATTCTCATCTAAGTGCACAAAGGAGCTTGTACGAGGTTGAAAAAGAACTCGTATAAGATTCTGATTGAGACCTGGCCATAAATGAAGATTTGATGATGCTTGAGAGGCCAAAAATCAGATTTATGGCCCCACAATGGGCGCCAAAATGTTGTGCCTATGAAGTGTTATACCTGCAGCTGCAACACAAACACTCAATAGATCATTATAAGGAAAAGAAAGATAAAACCATGAGAAAGCGACCTATCGCCTCCTAAGAGGTGCAAGTATGGATTTTCTCTCAGATCTAGATAAGAAATCCTAGTGACTTGACTACACCTAGATGGAGGATTTGAAATGATAATGATATGCAAAGATGAGATTGATTAAGATAGATTGATCCAAGAGACTAATTTAGCTAATGGAATGCATGATTAATCAATGATGATGATGATGATGCAATTATACTAGAAAATGATCAAATTAAGCCAAATCTAAGATGTAATTTATAACAATGACACTCAAAGGATATGCCTATAGTAAGAATGCCTAAATTAATAATGAGATGGGATCCTCTATGCTCCAAAATGGGGGATATTTATAGGATTTCCAAGGTCAGGGGTGAGGTGGTAGGAATCAATGGTCAAGATTGACTCAAAAGATATCAAGGGTGAAATTAGAGGAGGTTGGAGAAGAGGTTGGAAGAAGGGACACTTGTCATCTCTATGGTGACAAGTGTCAAGGAGCCTTTCTCACAAGAGGGCAAGTGTCCAAGAGAGGAGACATGTGGCCTAAGTGCCATGTGTCTCAAGGGAAGAATATCCACACCATAGGAGGTTAGGATAAGGAGGTTAGGATGTGCAAGATAGGATAGGGTTAAGAAAACCCAAAGTTAGGTGGAATGGGTTAGGTTGGAGGGATGGTTAGGTTAGGTGGTTAGAAGTTATGAGGCATGTGGGTAATTTGAATTTAAAAATTCAAATAATAGGAAAAGACTAATTAATTTTCAACAACTCATAAATTGATTTGTTTTAATTAATTAAAGGATTATAAGGAATGAATTTAATGGGGGAGGATTAATTAATTTGAATTAATTAATCAAAGGAGATCATTGAAATGAACCTATTAAATAAACCCTTAGATTTATTAATACGTAGATGAAAGGGAGATTTTAATCAAATTTCTAATGAATTTAATTAAATTGAGGAGGGGGATTAATTAAATAATTGCTTATTTAATTAATTATCTTCAGACCATTTATAGGTGTATACAGTAAGTATGGTGGAACCAGAGCAAGGAGAATCCCTTATGTTTAGAAGAGTCTCGCAAATCAGAGAGGAGACTGAACCTACACAAAGGAAGAATCTTTTTTGAACTGTTTGCAAATCAGGAGGTAAGTGTTGCAAGGTTCTTGTGGATAGTGGAAGTACTAATAATATGGTATCTTAGGAGATGGTAGAGAAGATTGGTTTGAAAGGGCTTGAGCATCCTTGTCCTTATAATGTGAGTTAGTTAAAATATGATTATGTGAAAGAAGTGAGAGAAGTGTTGGATTAATTTTAATATTAGACCTTACTAAGATGGTCTTTTGTGATGTTATGTCTATGAGTGCTTGTCATGTTTTGTTGGGTAAACCTTGACAGTTTGATAGAGGAGCTATCTCTAATTGTAGAAAGAACTTGATCACTATTGAGAAGGATGGGTAGAAGTTTACTTTGGCTTCTTTGAAGAAGGAGAAGGAAGTGAAGAACTTGAGTATTGTGAAGAGTTGATGTGCTAAAAAGAAGGATGCAGAGGATCGTTTGGATTCAAAGAAAGACCTTGTGGATAGGCCTAATAGTAAGGTGGAACCGAATGATAGTGAGGTTAGAGTTATGGTGGTAGATAAAATGAAAACCTATGGAAGAATTAAATCAGATTTTCAAAAGAAGGGGAGTGGTGGTAAGAGACAAAATGTAGGTATAAAGCAAGGAGAGAAAGGAGAGGAGAAGAAGAAGTTGGAGAATCTAGCAGAAATATCAAAAGAGGTAAGGAGAAGAAACTTGTTGACAAAGAAGATATTTGGATCATAAATGAGTATGGGGTCTATATCCTAAATCCTTTTTGATGTTCATGAGCTTCTTCTCATGAAACATCTTTTCTACTTGGGGTTTCTGATGCAGGAGCATCCCTAGTCAATGAGAAATCTTGGATCAACCAAAAAATGTTTGTTTCTATTGTTGTTTCCATTCAGTTTCGTGTTGCAGGTATGTGTTTCTTCCAACATTCTCCGAAAGTTTTTCATTTTTTTTTGGAGATCAGATCTTTATCTTTCAAAATTTTTCTCATTCCTTATTCTATATTTTCAATTCATTTGTATCTTTTTCTAGCAAGTTGTCTCTTTGGGATTGTCTATTTCTTGTTTTTGGAAGCAATTTTGAGCTTAACAACTAGTTGGAGATTTCTTCTCTTGTAGAGCATTTTCTTGTCTTGTGGATCTAATTGGAACCACACTCGATGTTCCTGGGCCCTTGGCTGACCTTCCTTTGTGGTATGAATTTCATTTGCATCCTTGGTGGAGGAGATCTTCATGCTTTGGGTCTGCCTTGTTTTGCATGTTTTATTTTTCAATCTTGGAGAATTTAATCTTTTGTGGCTAAACTAGATGTATTTTGGATGCTATATATATATATATATATTGTTGTATTTGATTATTTGGTAGATAGAGAAGAGATATGATAATTTCAATTCATTATTTGTAATCAAAACACCTCTTGTAGGTCTGGATGGATTGTATTCTAGAATGTATTTTTTAATAAGGCCAATAAGCTTGCATGTTTGCCTACACGTTGCTAACTAGTTTATGATAAATATATGATATTGTGGATGTCTAATCTTGCATTTTCCACATTATTTGTTATTGCTTTCATTGTGTTACTCTTGTTGCATGATCGAGATTGTTCTCTTTGAGGGCCTTTTCGACCATGGCTGCATCATTTGTCCTCAAGATCAATAAATTTGGGGTTGTCATGTTGTATTTTTTCAAAATTGTCAACCAAAACCCTCATACTACTTGTAGAACCTCTAATTACATTGCATTTTTACTTAACTAATTTAACTAGATTAGTGTTTATATCCTCCATTTTTTATTCCACAACTATAATACACCCTTCATAGTTTGATTTCAAACTGGCCACATTCATTTCCGCTTTTTGAAGAGATGCCATCATGTTTTTGTCTTCTTTTAACACCCAAAATCAACATGCTCCATGCCCTCATCTAAACAAGCTTGAATAGAACTTATCTTAAGGCTCATCTATTTTATTTGATGGAAACATTACTTGTGTAGTTTTAAAGAATCCCCCATTGTATCCCTAGTGAGACCTTGGACATCATCATGGTTCTTTGAATCCAAATTTAAATGCAGAGAATCAATATTTGGTTGTTGAGGGAAAGGCAATCTCATAGCCCTGTAATTAGACCCCTACACAAAATCATATAAAGGGGAAGAGTGGTGATCACTATGGTCTGAAGAAATAGGGGAGATTTTTTGGTTTCTTCACCTCTTTAGGGTCTTTCTTGAGTTTATCTTTCCTCATTCATTCCCAACCCTAAACTCAAAATCTTCCTCAATATCCCACCCCTCATGTTCCTACACAATAAATTCTAACTTCTTGTCCTTTAAGGGGGTAAATTTCTTAGAAAAATTGGTACTCAAGGAATCACACAAGGGGCATTTACCTAGTGCTGAATGAGCTCCTGAAGGTGGGCCACCTTTATGGCCACCTTGTTAGCTTGTACCTGAATCTACATTAAAACATTGTTACAAATATACGCTTTAGCATACAACGAAACATTAATATCCAAGCAGTTGTGAGAAAAAATAACAACATTTCTATCCTTCCAAAGAGTGAAAAGGATCTCCATTCTAAGAGCATGCCATATCTAAGATAACTTAAAGGGGATTCTAGGTGAATCACCCAGAAGAGCCATGTGCCAAGAAAATGGCTCAGGCCAAAAAGGCCAAAAAAAGTCATGAATCGAGCTCCAATACAGTTGAGCTCTTCTACAAAACCAAAATATGTGCATAAAAGTTTCTGGGTGACCATAAAAAGGGCAGTGAGGATTAGGCACTCCCAAATGCTTGAGTCTAGAACCCAAAGGCAGACCTTGAAAGACAACACACCAAGCAATGTGTGCAATCTTAGGTTCGGTGATGGCGGACCAGACAACCAAAAGCCCTAATCTTCAGGCAGCCTGGGAAGACTACAAGTGCCACCGCTAATTGAGAGTATGAACCATAGGCAAGTGAGGAACCAACCAGAGATAACCCATTTTGGGTTTATAGTTGGTAAAATAAGTCCAAGGATACCACTTCCAATCTTTCCACCAAGGTGTAACAGACCAAATACCGAGCTTATGAAGTAAATTTGGGGGAAGCGCCAAGACCAGAAGGCCATAAGTCTATCAATTTGGTTGAGATAGAAGAAATTGGACCTAGAGGTCATCCCAAGACCGGAGGCTCATAATAGACCTAGAAAAAAGATCCTTAGGTGTGTGAATGTCATGCTTGTGAAAACGCAGAGCACTGACACCCTGAATCTTGGCCAAAGGTAACCCTTGCACCTGAAAAAGAGGGGACCACCAAAGGTTGTGTTGATTCATGGATAAGCCACCCCGAAAGCCATTGTCGACCCATCGTAGCCAAGGCTTGATAGCTTCCCAAGAACGCTAGATAATTTTGACCATAAAAGTACCCTATATCTGAATAGGGTCTTTCATCGTGAGAAAGGTTTGCAAGCCAATCCCTTTCCAGGTTGGCCTTTTGGATGGAAAGCCTCAAAATAAATGCAGCGTCAAAGAAGAATTTTCTAGGCCTTGTCGCCAAATAAGGCTCTGATAACTGATTTAGCACATAAGGTCAGCCCTTGGTTCTAGGTAGAAATAAGGCCGAGACCTCCAGACTCCTTGGAGAGATAGTAGTAATCCCAAGCAACCCTGTGAAAACCATGATGGTCAAACCCAAAGTCCCAAAGAAAGGCCCATAGAAGTCTTTCCAACTTCATGTAAGAGGCCTTTAAAGGATCCCAACATGAAGAATAGTAAACATGGGTGGCGGCCAACACTTTGGAACAGACTTGGAATTTTCCAACCAAAGAGAGAGGCTTGGTGATCCAGTAGGCAATCTTTTTCTCGATTCTAGCTAAGACCGCTTGCTAGAGATTCGAAGGCGAAGCTTGGAAGGAAAAAGGAATGCCTAGAAAGTGAAATTTTTTGCTATGCTGGAGCTATTTACATTCATATTGAAGGATCCATGGCAGAGCTAGAAGAAAGGACTGTCTGTAACATTGCATGTTGTGCCATTGAATGGCCAAACTGGAAGCCAAGCAAAAAGTGTTAAGACACTGAAGAGTGGACTATACATTATCTTCATCCTCAATAAGAGTGAGAAAGGAATATTCTTCAAAATGGCCATTGAAAATTTGAGAAGGTGACTTAGGCAGGGAGATACCACGGACACGCCCAACAACGATAGCATTAACAAGTAAGTAGCTAGACGCTTCCGCTGCAAGAACATATAACGCAGGAGCCAAAGGGCACCCCTAGTGAATCGATCTCAAAACGCCAAAAGCCTCAGACTGCCAACCATTAATGGTGATACAAGCCAAGGCATCTCTGAATAACATCTGAATAGATTGGATGAATTGGGGACCAAAGCCAAGGGATTTGAGCATAGCCAAGATAAAAGGCCACTCAAGGCGATCATTTACTTTAGTGAAGTCAATATTAAGAAAGATTGGTCTTTGTTGAGAGCATTTGGCCCAATCCATTCCTTCCCAAACAACAATAATATTATCCAGAATAAGCCTGGATTTAATAAATCTAGTCTATTCTAGGTGGACAATAAGCGGAAGAAGATGTCGAATCTTAAGGGCCAAAGTTTTGGCAATGATCTTATAATAGACATTAAGCAAGGTGATAGGTTGCCAATCGTAAATGTCCTCTGGGTCCCTGGCCTTAGGGATAAACTTGATGTTTCCCTGATTAATCATTTTTATGAAGGAGCGGGAATGAAAAGCTTTGAGATAGAGCTTATTTCACTATTTGAATTTTTAATAAATAGTAATTTAGATTACTATTTTCTTAATATAACTTTGCAAGATTTGGTTTTAAAAAAAAAGATATAATAATAGTTATAAATTTAAGAAAATTGAAAATTATTTTACAATAAAAATTGATTAATAAATTTATTAAAATATTTTATTAGAATACGTAGATTACCATTTTTTCATTTGAATTAACATCCTAAATCTAATAAATATTAAAGAATGTATAATATAATATGTACCATCTTTAAATTGTAGTTAGGGTTAGGGTTAACATTTTCTTAAGATTAGTATTAGGGGTTGGTTAAAATTTGAGGTTTCCATTCCAAGATAATGTTTAGATTAGGGTTAGGGTTGGGGTTAGTATTAGGGCTGATTTAAAATTAGAGTTATTGTTATTTAAATTTAAATTAACTATTACAACAAAAAAATAGAAACCAATGCTTGTTAGTTTAAAACTATAGTGAAAATGTCTTAAGCATCTAAAAAATAATAATAACCAATGTACAATCATTTGATATTGTAATTATATTGTAACTAAATGCATCTTTAATACGTTATTTGTTGTCCTTTTACAAAACTTATATTTATATGTGGTATTTAATAATATTATAGAATTAAAAAATAATTGTAAAAAATAATATTTAAAATTTAAATGATAAAAAAATTTCAATAAAAAATTGATTAGAAAATATGTAAATCTTTTTATAAAATTTTGTATTTATATGTCATATTTAATAATACTATATTTAAAAAAAAAAAATTGTTTCAAATCATAAAAATTTTAAAAAATTAAACCCTAATTTTAACAAATAAGACATTTTAATGATTAAGTAGTAATTTATTTCTTTAGTTAATTATTTCAATATATTGTTAAAAAGCAACAATTTACAATGAAGGGTCCTAGAAAATTTAGGACAAGGATCTTGTTGTTTATTGTTTACTATGGCACACTAGCAACACTCAGCCTGACTAAATGTCTCTTAAAACCCACTTTTATATAGAAGATTTAGCTAAGAAAATAAGTATTATCAATTCAAGTAATTCTAAACTAATCTCGTGCTTCTAAGGGAAGATTAGCTTCTAAGGGAAGATTAGCCAAGAGTATCAACAACCATAACTGCTCATAAAATTTAAAAAAATAAAAATACTCGTTAGGAAAACAACGGAGGGCAGTAGTTTAGAACCCTTCCATTTTATAGTGTAAACGAGAAGGTGGTAGATACTCTCTTTATTCAGCTGAAAGCCAAAAAGTTTGATTGAAAAGTGTCAAATATTCATGAGTTCAATCTCTTTATAGGGTTAATAAGAGATTTACAAAGTAATAAGCAACAACAATAGCACGGCATGTATCCTCAAGATGGGCGCTTTGGACTGTTGGTACGAGGGGTAAGAGGACATATAGAGAGACCTGCAGCGGGTGAGAGTAAAGGAGAGCCTCTGGTTAGCGTTGTCATACAGAATATGGTAATCTTGTTGCTGGAAACTTCCAAGGACGGCCGGCACACCTGCAACTGAAGCCTCATCCATCTCTAACATTGCCAGACACACTACTGATGGATGTTGATATCCACTAAATTTAATAAAATTGCGTTTACCTTCGATAACATAATCTGCACCACGCATATGGAAAGTCATATTCAGATGAGGGACATAACCATCGTAATATGATGAATAGCATAAACTTAACCCATCTTGAGATTCGTTAGTTCTGGGTAGTGCCAGGATAGAATCAAAAACAGATGCGACTGCAGTGAAGGCGGCGTGGGGCAAAACAGTGTAGGGTGTTCCAGAGTCGATGATGAATCCCCCGCTTCCATTAGCTTGTATGTCGAACGTTGCTCGTGGAATATTGAGAGACACGTTCCCCACGCTTATTCCTTCCACAGAGATAATAGTAGCTGTTGAGATGGAGCAGGATTGTGTTGTTTATCATCATCGTCGACTGCGCTCCTGTGCCGTTCAACTCGGCTGCGCTGCCAAAGAGGAGAGGCGTGGACAATCTGTCACAGGTAGATTTCCCGAAAAAAGGCAGTCAGTAGGAAAATTTGGATTCCCCAATCTGTGACATAAGCGATAATGGTCCTCGGCCAAGCCCTACTACACCGTCATTATACTTCACGCCATCTCCCTGAATGCCATGGCTGCACCCAAATGCTACTCCGCCAAAGGAATGCGCAGCCTCGGTTGTATCCGCCATGGTAAACGTCTCGTATGACAAGTCTCCCTGCATGCTCCAGTTTTGGCTGTATATATGAGAATATTGACAGTCCGGCGCACAGGTTGAATTGCCAAGGGTAGAGCAGAGAGAAGAAGAGCACGGGAGACGTCTATAAGTTGAGGAAAATTCCGGGAGGAACTTAGAGCCAATACTGCACTGCGTGCAGGGAGCGCATTGAAACCAAATTAGATCGCTTCCCTGTGTCCACTTGTCCTTTGAAAGTGGGGTTCCAATGCCAATGGTCACTGCAATTGTTGTTCTGTATCGGGTCAAAGGAGCAACACCACCACTCACTTGGGTTTTGGTCCTTCCTGATTGTACAGCTTTAATCGAGGCTTCCATTCTTTTGAGCCTGATAATGGCAAAATTCTTTTCCAAATGTGGGCCTCCGTGCGCTTCTTCTGCACAGAGCAAACTGCAAAAACAACAGATAGTTAGATTCACCATCACCAAGGTGATCAGCTTATTGTATGCCATTGATCATCTATTCTATTATAAGGATTATTCTGTATGTTTCATCCAATGGCAGAATTATCGTATGCCAGCGAGTACCTAATACTTCCTGGGGGTTGTCATTTATAAGGAATAGTCTCTATGTTAATCGGATTGTTTAATTAATTGGACGCCTGCTGGATATTTTCTTATTCTTTGTTTCATCTGTCCAACAGTAGGAGATAACGACAAGATGGAAGGGATTATAGAATAGAAAGGGGCATCTTGATTTCTGCGAAACAACTGCTGGAGTTTTCTAGTTGTTGCATCGACGGCGACAATGAGAAGGCGCGGAGTTGAGAGAGTTGAGACAACTTTTGTAATTTCAATTTTGGCGGAAGTAAATATGTTGAAATATGTTAAAAATTCCTATTTATTAGTGAAAAGTTGTAGACTAATCTAAATATGAATATTATATTCTTCATAAATTTTACCAAAAAAATGCCTACAAATCATGGTTCATGGTTAAAAAACACGTGATTGAAATATAAAGTTTGAAGAAAAAATGTCTCATATCTAACAAAGTGCTGTTATTATTTTTGACAATCATCATAGTCATCTTCATATATATATATACTCAATCCAATTCTTTTTCATAGGAAATCCTTACAATTATATATGTTGATTAATTATAAATGCCTTTTGATACAATTGACAATCCCTTACTCATAGACAAGTTGGGTGAGATTAACAATGCCCACCCCTTTCTCCAAGCTATATCTGATATAAATATATATTGCAAGATTATTAAAGAAGCTTCACATAGCAATCATGTTGTGTGGTTGAATCTACGATTATGTCCCACCAAGACGTTCATTGGACTTGCAACCTAATAATTACTGTAGTATTTGTCATATTACTAACTTCCTACATGCATATGAGGAGAATTAAAATATATTGAAGTTTATTGTCAATATCTTGGTAACATTCAATCCTCTGTCCACTTTGAGACAATATTCTTCCAAGATAGCAAATCCAATGAAAAATATTTTTTATAAGCCAACTCTCAAAATTCATTATTTTATCCAAGTAAGATAACAAACACATTAATATTAAGCAACTTTGATTTCTCTTAGGATTTTTAAAATTATTTGTTTTTCTCCCACAATTTGTAGATAAAGGATTCAACATTTAGTTTATACAAATAAAGTGTTTTATCTCAATGTGAAATACTTAACAAATCCAAATTTCAAAGTAGTAGAAACTAGAATATTCATTTTATTATAGTATAAATGATAATGCATCATGTATATACATACATATGTGTAATTATTTTCTTGACAATTATTCATAGAAGCTTGCATCAAATATAAACATAATCAAGTCTCCAAAAATTAAGGTCTAGATTAACATATGTGTTAGAAAAATCATCATGGGGAATAATAACTCCTATGCACACTATTCATGAAATAAATGTCACCATTCCTTTCATGGGAAGAATCATTTGGATAAATCACTCGAGAAATGTAATTAGGAATCTGGCCCTCGAGGGGGAGAAATAGAATATAAATTTTTGAAGGAACTATGCTAAATTTTTCACAATTTAGATATAGTTTTATAGATTAGTATGTGTTATTTGATGTTCTATGATTTTTTGAGATCATAAGATATACCTTTTAGGTAATTTTTCTGGAGTAAATTTCAATGACATTATTAGCACAAAACTAGATATTTCACTTGTAGTAGGAGCCATAACAAGGTATATGTGTCCGTACTGGAATTTTTTTATTATATTATAGTATTTAAGGTCATCAAGATTCTTGTAACTATGTGTTTGCTAAAAGTAAATATGCACCTTGAGTAGAATAATGGCTATACAAAGAATCAATTTTATGAACTAGGCTACATATGTTGATAGAATAGGATGTATTATAAGGTGTGGTGTATTTGTGTGAGTGGTTTTGGTTGTTGTCATAGATAACAAGGTTACAATAAGGCATATACTTGGTCCTATTTTCAAGATTGAAGAGTTTTTTGTCATTAACTATCAAGTTAAATAAATAGTGCATATACTTGGTCCTATTTTTTACCCCTCTTTGAGTTAACGTGTGACCACATGTTGATTCAAAGAAAAACACTCAATTTGTCATCAAAAATTTTCAATATGATGTCCCAGATATGAAAAATTGATTTGATATGAAAAGCTGGCATGAGATTGATGTCAATGTGAAATTGATACAAAATTGATGTCGAGATTCGATATGACTCTCTAGATATGAAGAATTGATTTGATATGAAAAGTTGATATGAGATTGATGTCGATATGAAATTGATATGAAATTGATGTCAAGATTCAAATGACTCCCTAGATATGAAGATTTGATGAACGATATTGATGATGCCGCCTCGGGAGATAAATTGAGAAAATTATGATTTCCAGGGCAGTGTCACAATGTAGTACGATTTTTCAAAAGTTGGATGATTTGAATTGTTTCAAATTTTTTATTTTAATCTGCCGATAAATTTTTAAAAGGAATATCGAAGAAATGAGGAAGACTAATGTGGGCATAACGTGTACATGTCTCACATGTCCACTAAATGTTGAAGAAATGAGGAACACTAATGTGGGCATAGCACGTACATGTCCCACACATCCACTGAATGTTGAATAAATGAGGACGACTAATGTGGGGATAGCGCATACATGTCCCACATGTCCACTGAATGTTGAAGCAATGAGGAAGACTAATATGGGCATAGCAGTACATGTCCCACATGTCCACAAAATGCTGAAGAAATAAGGAAGACTAATATGGGCATAGCACGTACATTCCCCACACCTCCAGTGAATATTGAACAAATGAGGAATACTATTGTGGGCATAACGCGTACATGCCCCACACGTCTAGCGATTATTGAAGAAATGAGGAAAACTAATATGGGCATAGCGTGTACATGCCCCACACATCCATCAAAGTTGCATTTGTATGAATCCTAATTGTCGATATGGATCTTGATTTTTGTTATGGGTCAAAGGTCGATATGGGTCCTAATTGTCGATATGGATCTTGATTTTTGATATGGGTACTGATTCAATATGGGCCCTGATTTGATATGGGTCTTGATTCGATATGGGTCCTGATTTGATATGGGTCTTTGAATTTCTTGATTTGCGATATGGAACTTGGATTGAGTGATTGATTGATATGATATCCAGGGACTTTCGACATTTATTTATTCTAACTGACGATTGGTTTTGACTTGTATCATTGATTTTCTTTTGGATTAGCATGTGGTCACACATGTGCATGATGATATGATATGGATTGAGCAATTTTGATTTTGATGAGCTATATGATATGATTTTAATGTATATGACTTTTGCAAAGGATGATGCAGATGATGGTTGGATATGATGAATATAGATGATGGTTGGATTTGATGAATGCAAATGTTTCTAACATGTTGTCGATATGATATGCTCATGTATAGGGATAATTAAATGATCAATCATATGGATTAGATTGATAAGATTGTTTGGAATTGATAAGATTGAGGTCAAGTCTAGTTTCAGGAATGACACTACCTATAGAAGACAAAGATGATCAAAACGTCTGGCTTCAGGAACAATATATCTTGTATAAGAGCTTATCAAAATGTCTAGTTTTAAGAAAGATACATCATGTATAAGACATGATAGAATTGATAAGATTGAGGTCAAGTTTGGTTTCAGGAATGACACCTCCTATATAAGACAAAGATGATCGAAGCGTCTGGTTTTAGGAATGATATATCCAGTATAAGAGCTGATCAAAATGTCTAGTTTTAGGAGAGATACATCTTGTATAAGACATGATATAATTGATAAGATTGAGGTCAAGTTTGGTTTTAAGAATGATACCTCTTGTATAAGACAAAGATGATTGAAGCGTTTGGTTTCAAGAATGATATATCCTATATAAGAGATGATCAAAATGCCTGGTTTCAAGAAAGATACATCCTGTATAAGACATGATAGATGAGAGTTGGATGAATGATGAAGATATGAAAGTGAAGAAAGATTCCATGATGATGCGATAGATCTCCCTGTGATGGATGCAATGATAAATATGACTAGATGATGATGATGAGAGGTATCTTGAAAATGAGATGTAAATGATAATGATAATGAAATGATACTAATACTAGATTAAAATGATAATGATGTGCAGCTAATGCAAAGATTAATATGCATTCTCGTTCTCAATGTTGCCATATTTTTTGATCAAAGTGCCAGTTCTTTCTTTGTTTTCATCATCAAGCATTGATTTGTTGAAAGTTGAAAAGAGCATCATGGTATAATTGAACCATAATGACCCGAGTATAACTTACATGGAGTTTGATATTGCAAGATGACACAAGCATCAAGTTATAATTGAACCAAGATGACCTGAGTGTTGTTTGTGTAAAATAGATAAGAGTTAACCTTTTTCCCATGCAAATCCAAAATGTCCTTAGCGATATGTCATCTGATTGCTTTGTAGGACAAATTTGCATGATAAAACATCACATTCCTTCATTAATTCTCTAGTCATTGAGACATCCTTGAGTGACTTGGGAGATATGATAAGAAAAAATTAATAACCATAAGTAAGCATGCATGCTATTGGAAATGTATTCTTGTCAATTAAAACATCTTACAAATAGATCTTTTGTTCAGTTGAAATCGATTGAAGTCCGTGATGTCCAGCCTTCTTGCATTGTTGTTTGTCATTTGTTGGTTGTTTTGATCCTTGTTGTCTTGCTATGTATGTTTGGTCTGATGTTGAAAATACTGAAGGTGAAATGCCCCCAGTGAGGTTAGTATTTTGCCCCTTGCTGTTGATACTACTTCAATATGGATATGTACACTAATCACCAAGCCATGGTGGGATACAATTTGGATAACTGATTCAGATAAACCAAGGATAGTGACTATGCTAAGTATGTCTAGGATTGATAAGCATTTATGAATTTTTGGTCATGTTTTAGATGGGTGGATATGATATGTACAATATGATTTGTGAAACATGAACTGCCATCAATTGATAAAGATAAGGCTAACTAGAAAAAAACATAGCATTCATATTGATCTATGCCATTGTTTTGATTTGTTTGATGACTGATAAGAATTTCTGGTTTCAAAGAGTGAGTACCCTATATAAGACTGATCTATTTGGTTTTGAGTGTACCTATCCTTGTATAAGACATGTTGATGTTGATGTTGATAGATGGATTGATTAACAAGACATATCATAGCATACATGTTAGGAATGAATTAATGCTTATAACTGATATGGATAAAGTGAAACAAGATTGTAGATAGCACTTGATGATAGAAACAATGAATAGATAGGATAGATGGTATGGATAAAGTAAAGCAAGATTGTAGATAGCACTGGATGATAGAAGCAATGAATAGATAGTATAAGGGATATGGGTTAAAGGATATCTATGAGGTGAAGCAAGATTGTAGATAACACTGGATGATAGAAGCAATGAATAGATATGATAGATGGTATAGATAAAGTGAAGCAAGATTGCAGATAGCATTGGGTGATAGAAGTAATGAATAGATAGGATAAGGGATATGGATTAGAGGATATGGATGAGGTGAAGCAAGATCGTAGATAATGATGAAGTTAGATATGGTAATGGATATTGGAGGAAGGATAATGGGAGATATGGTAGGAAGAATAGAGTGAATTAAATTTGCCCCCAAGCATAGAGGTTTCCATTTGCAAAGAGTTGATATGTAAGATTGTCATAGTATTTAGTGCCATCTTAATAGTTGTTCCTGATGTTTTCAAAGATAGAGACCCAACCCACACTTAGAAACTCTAAAAAATTCAACTGAACATTTCTAGCAACTAGGAAGTAGACTCAAAAGGGAAGAAGAATCCCAAACTGGATCAAGTTACATAGTCTTTGATTACCTATGTGTGTGCAAGTGGGTTCATTTTGGCTCATATGATTATTGTAATCTTCAGAATCCAACATGGCTAGGTACATGAGTTACCCTAACTTCAAAAGCATCTTGGATAGAGCCTCACTTCCAGCAAGCATCCATAGCTCCGACAAGGTTATTGCAGTAATATCACAAATATTGCTATCATATCACAAATATTGCTCCATTGCTAGCTAGGCATCCATAGCCCCGATGGAGTTACTCACATGTTCCCATAGCCAAGTATTTTGATGTTGCTTTTTTTCTTTTCTTCCTATTTCTTTTATTTCTTGTGCTTTTGATCTTTTGATATTGTCTTTTTGCTCTTTATTTTTCATGCATTGGCTTGTAAGTGATGAAACTTAGATGGGTCTAATAATTATAGTGGCGCTGAAGAAAGATCTTAGATTTTTCACTAGCCATGTCTTCAACTAATAGATCACAATGATTTATAAAAATTGATTAAGTGTATGAGATATAGTAATAAAAAGATATTGGGACCACGATATGCTAAGTGGTTCTTTTCTCGATTGAGCATGTATCCCAACCAAAAGAAAATATTAAAGAGGAACAACCTTAGATTCTGAAGTATTTCACAAATAGATATCTAGGAAAAGGACTCAACATGAGATTCGAGCATGGGCAAGCATGTGACAAAATGACACAAATGAAGGATTTATGCAAAGGACTGAATGAAAGGGATGGAAGGAGAGAAAAGAGGTGTTGGATAATAGATAGAATGTTTTAAGATTTGTGCAAGGATAGATAGAAATGTATTCAAGATGAGTGTTGGTACATAGCTTGAGAAGTGATGAAGAGATGGAGGAAAATCAAATTTTCAGACATAAGGACCCAAAATAGATAAAGGAAATGATGGGAGAACAGTTTTAGAAATTGTTTAGATAGATGGTTGAAAGAAGTTCAAAAATGTTTTCCTTTGTTAATCTTTCTTATGGATTATTTGAAGTGATGGATTGCAGGATGGATGGAGGTAAGGACCCAAGATGGATGGAAGGGATGGAGAGTTTGACTATGGAGTAAAAGGACCTACGATAGATTTGGAGAATGAAGAGTTTGACTTTGGAATGAGAGGACCTAAGATAGATTTGGAGGATGAAGAGTTTGACTTTGGAATGAAAGGACCCCAAATGGATCTGGAGGATGAAGAGATTCCTTGATCTTGATTTTGACTTGGTGTAGGATCATTTGAGTTTGTGCTTTCCTCTTGATTTGGAATTAGATTAGTGAAAGAGATGGAAGGGATATCATGCTCTTTCTTAGGAGATGGATGTTGAATGCGACTCTTCTCTTGAGATTAAAGGGGATCATTGTGGATGGAATACCAAAAGATTAGGGGATCATCATAAGATTCTTGACAAGTTGGATCTTGATCAAAGATGGGATTAGATTGGGAAGTGAAGATATTGTGATCTTGATTTATTTTAGGACTCATTTCCTTTGACTGAGTTTCCTTTCTCTCGGTTTGATGATAAATGGTCATACGAATGATTAAAGTTGATTTTTTTGATAGGTTGATGTAGAGAAATTTACTCCTTTTGATAAGGGCCCTAAGACTAGGTTGTCTCTTCTTCAACTTAGTCTTTTGATGAAGACTCCTTCTCAAAATATGGGGAGTGGTCATACACAAATGATCAATGTCGATGTTGATGTTGCAGTTGGATACTTCGCTTGAATACTCAAGTTTACTTTATCAAGTAGAGGTTTAGTTTGATTCACCTCTACAGAAAAGTGTGTCAAATGATATGGATAAAGTCTCCCGATATGGAAACTTGATTTGACAACTTGAGGACCTAACTAAATATTGTTTTGATAGGATCCGTTGGATGGTGGAACCTTGGTTACTGTATTGACACTCTTTAATTTTGTTGGATGAAGTTTGATCTCAAGCTAGTGGATGATTTGAAAACTCGTTCTAAGAGTGCTTTATTGGATTTAGGATTTTTCTCATTAGTTATATTTTTCAAAGTTTTCTTGTTGGATTTTCTAAAAGACTCGAAAGGGTATTTGAAACTGTTGATAAAATTTTTCCCAAAGTGACTGATTTGCTCTCTATTTTTATCTAATATTGATCATGTGCTAAAATAGAGACTGTATGCACTGAAGATAGTTCGCGAAGTGCTATAGGATGCTCACAATGCGTTATGCTACCTTTCCTACACGCTATTTCAGACTATTTGAAAATGACCATGCTGGATAGGTTATCCGCTAATATGTCTTGATTATGCACTAATGTTTGATTTGAAAGCGCTATAATATATCTTGAATGTGCTAGGCTGATGTTTGAATGAGCTATAGTGATGCTGACAAGCACTACCTGAAATTTCACTAGTATGATACTAATTATCTACTAAGTTGAGTGATGAGAGCACTAAGTTCTGGTGTGAATGAGAAACTAAATGTTTGAGATGTGCTAGGTTGTTTCTCTTATGGGCTAACTGTCCTAATTTCCTCGTTTGATGCTTTTGTTGTAATGTTGTAAAGTAACACTTTTATTTTGATGGATACTTCATTTTGGATACTCAAGCTTACTAAGTGGAATAGGGGGTTTGTTTGATAGGCCCCTATGACAAAGCACATGAAATGATATGGATAAAGTCTCCCAATATGGAAACTTGATTTGACTAACTTGAATACCTAGCTAGGAATTGTTGTCGTTTAGATAGTTCGATGATAAACTCGATCACTTGGTTTGATATTCCCCTAATCTTGTTGGATGAAAGTATTTCCTCAAGATAGTTGAAATATGCTTTGTTGGATTTGGAAATATTCTCCACTTTATGATTTTTCCTTGTTTGAACTTGAATTTTGATTTTGATTGTTGGATACGTTGCAATATATTTTAATATTTATGACAAGAATACATAGCACACATGAAGACAATGGTCATCCTAATGCTAAACATTGACTATATGTTCTTTTGAGGATGTTTTCAAATCCCCGATGTTATCACTGGTTTAGTTTAAAATAAAAGACACATCATATAGACTCTTTATTCAAAGGTCATTGATAATATGATATCCCACTAGTCTCGATACTCCGTTAGCTCAAATAGCCTTGTCACCCCCTAGGGGGTGCCCATTTTTTTGCATTTTTCCACAAATTAACTCAAAGTGAATTGCTTCACAATTGAGTAGTTATCTTGGGAGATATATGGTGAGTGATATTGGGGGTGGATTCTTCCCCACCCTTGCACTATGATATTGCCAATGTTTGGTGACTGACTCAGTTCAAAGTCTCTAATGCTAAGGTTTGTAATAAGGCTTTTGTTTGGTCTTCAATGATAAACTCCCTCAAGAGGCTTCCTAACCTTTAGACAAAAGGCTTTACATATCTTAAATATATTGTGGGAAGGCTAATCGCTGAGCAAAACCATTGAAGGGGACTTTCATTAGCCTCCAAATTTGATTATAGTGGGTTGGAACACTTGGCGATAAAGTTATTTCCCACTTAGGTCATTCCCCTCTCACTGGCCATTAATGGTGCTCTAAGAGCAACTCAGGAGGGTAGGCCTACTAACGGATTTAAATGTTTGAAATCAAGACAACATAAGAATAGTTTGGATTTTTGGTCACCCAGTTAAGGGGAGAGCATATACCTTCCACTTTCGAGACAAAGAAAACAAGTTCTTTTTATCCTTCAAAGCAATGATTTGCTAGCTTCTACTTGGAAATTTTGCTCCAAAAAGCATGGTGTTCTTTTTAACTCTTCATAGCAATAATTTTCTATCTAAGAAAATGAAATCCTAATCAAGAAAAGAAATTGCAATATTTGTCAACAAAAGGGAAAGTTGATAAGTGAAAATTTCCTTGCTTTTGCATAAAATAAAGATGAGGTTTTTTTATCCTTTGCAAAAAATGAAAAATGTGTTCTTTTTATGCACCAAAGGAAGATGAAGTTATTTTTAACTTTTTCAAACTGAAAAAAGAAATTTGTTTGTTCTTTTTAAACCCAAATTGAAGTCTTTTGCCTAACTTGCCAAAATGAAAAGTTTTTTTTGTTTTTTGTTTTATCCAACAGTGAAGTTCTTTTTAAAACCCAAAGGAAGATGTGGTGAATTTTTCAACCCAAAAGAAAGATGAGATTCTTTTCTA
The DNA here is from genome assembly GCF_030272615.1 of Cryptomeria japonica. Taxonomy (NCBI): domain Eukaryota; kingdom Viridiplantae; phylum Streptophyta; class Pinopsida; order Cupressales; family Cupressaceae; genus Cryptomeria; species Cryptomeria japonica. Next base: position 112,179,368 of record NC_081408.1, read on the forward strand.
ATTTGAAGAAAAATGAATTCTCTTTATCTAACTAAAAAAAGCTAGAAAGAATTAAAATTTCTATTTTAACTTATTCTAAATTCACAAGAAAATGGTTAGTTACCTGCAAGAAGAAAGTTAGTGAAAACCAGAATCTAAGTTGGGCTTACACAAGCCTAAATTTTCTCCCCTCGGTTATAGTTTTTTGCTTTTTCTCTTTTAGAGTCATGCGCTAGACTATTGCACAGATGTGCTACAAGAAGTTACTGATGCACTAATTAAAGGTCCCTATGTGCTACACTGGTTATCGAATGCACTACACTTTTGTTAAAATATGTAGAATAAAAACTAGAATGTTATGCACTAACAAAAAGTCTATATGCACCAGGGAATGGGTCTGATGCACTAAACAATACACCGAGGGTGCTATTGTTTTCTTTGAAAGTGCTAATGAAAGGTCCCTATGCGCCAAAACAACATTCCCGCGTGCTTTCAATCTTTCTCCTACATCAAAAATGATATGATTAATGGGGTTGAGCCCCACAGTGGGCACCAATTAATGTATGATGAAAATGTGGTCATGCTAAGGTCATCCAAGTTTACTACAATCACACCTAAGTTTCCTAGAATAAATTATTGGACAAAATTTTGTAATACCATAATTCTACATAAAAGATTCATCAAGTATTTGTTTTTACCATTCTATAATAGTTTATATTACAATTGAGATATCTATTATCATAGGGTTTTTCATTATAGTCAGTATCAAGAGAGTTTTGAGGTTGAAATGAATAAGTATTCATATCTTGATACTTTTTGTATGATTATGTATCTTTCATATTTCATCTAGGTTTTATAAATTCAAGATATAATTGGTATAATAGAAAGAAAATTTAATTTTCACATATAGATGTGAGAACTACACTTGTTAAATAGACTACGAATAATATAGGAGACTAAAAGTATAACAAATAAAATACTCAAACAATGGTTCATTAAAATAAGGGGGTACATTAAAATTATATAACTATATATGGACAAGAATTAAGATACATAAATATGAGGATAGAAATGAAATTAAGAGAGATTAAGAGTATGCTATGAATACATATGATATGTCCTTCGTTTATTAAGTCAACCACTTAGGGGATTAAGATAATTACAAGATTTTGATTTCATGCATTCACATAAGGTCAATTGAAATAAAGTTTGAAGTAATTGTACATTCATTAATACCCTGTATATACAATGCTTCTTCACATAAAATTTGTAGTCTTTTACTAATACTATTGCAACTTGGGCTCCATACCTAAATTTGCTTGTTTATTGTATTTTAACTTCCTCCTTAAATATTTAGCCACTTATGGTTGCACCCATTCCCAGTCTAACATTCTCTTCAACTTCTAATAAAAAATCATACATCTAACTTCACTTACACATGTACCTACATTGAGAATGTTTATTTTTTACTACATTGACACATGATATATTTAGAAATATACCTTAATTGTATTGTTATGTAACTAAAAAAGAATACTAAAAAATATTTATTTATGTGAAATATTCTAAATACAAACTAAATGTTCTTGAAACAATATTATGATATACTACTACTTTAATCTATACTTATTCAATACAAATTTTTGAATGTTCATGCATGCCACAAATACCCTCTTTATACATTTTAAATTAAACAACATTTAATATTATTTTCTAATATTAAAAATTATTTCAAATGATTTAAAATATGGTGTGTGGATATATTTGGATTCATCGAAACCATCATACATAATACATAATACACTAGCATCCAAATAAAATTAAATGGTCGACTGAGAAAGGAAAGTTTTGCATACACGAAAATATTGTTACTTTTGGTTAATGTATGGTTTGCAAGTACAAATGAATGTTTGTTTAAGTTCCAACAGTATATCCATTCGCCTCCTAGTGATAAAAACAAAGTAACACATAATAAATAAAGTACAGGCCATGTAGACTCTTTCCTCGAATCTCCTTCCTGTCATCGTCTTGCAGAAGCTTCTTGTCAAACAAGAAACTTTTTTTCTGTATTCCCTGCAATCATCTCGAATAAATCACACATTGAAATAAATTCTGAAATCTCTTCAATCATAGAAAACCTTGCATTGAGAACATCTAATATTATTTGGATTGATTCGGGAATATGCCTCAATTAGATTCCGACGCTATGAAAGAGACCAAACAATATATATAAATGTCCAAACAAAAGAATGGTTCAAAGTCTCTGTCCAAACAAAAATAAATAAATATCAAAACACAAGAATGGTCCAAGAACCAGTAGGCTGCCAAGAAAGCTGCAGAAACCAAAATTTTTTTGTCAAGACACAAGAATGCTCCAAGAACCACCAGGCTGCAAATATAGAAAATTAAATTTGAGAAAGCTGTCAGAAACCGATTAACAGATTACAAAGTATTGTTATAAAAGGTGATCCCCAGTCCTGAGTAAGAAAGCTTGCATTGGTAGACATAAGGCCATTTGGAGGCAATGGCATGCAAAAATGTAGTCAAACTGCTGGGGGCCGATCAGCTCATCTGTTGCTTTTGTATGTTGTTTCTAGCAGAAGCAATGCGTGCAAACCAACAGTTCAGAAGTGATTCAACGTTGACGAGGCTGAAGAGAATGGAAGCTTCAATTAAAGCTGCAAGTTCAGGAGGATTGGAAACCCTAGTGGGAATGGGTGTCCCTGTGGTGGGCGAGGACAAAGTATATTTCATGACAATTGGCATGGGAACACCACCAATAAACATACGCTCACAAATTGACACGGGCAGCGATCTAATTTGGTTTGATTGCACAGCCCTGCCCGCAGATTCCTCCACTTTCAAATCTGTCACCTGCCCATCTTCCCTCTGCTCTAGCGTTCCCAATTCCACCTGTGCACTAAACTGTCAATACTCTCATAATTACACACACAGTCGGAGCATGTTGGGCGAGTTATTCTCCGAGATGTTCAGCATGACAAATGGAAGCGGGGCCGTGCATTCCTTTGGCGGAGTAGCGTTTGGGTGCAGCCATGAGACCCAGGGAGAGAGCGAGGTGGGTGCCAACAGCGTGGTGTGGAACAACGACCTTGTCGGGAGAAACGCCGTGGTGGGGCTGGGGCAAGGGGAATTATCGCTCATCTCACAGATTGGCGAGTCTAAGTTTTCCTACTGTCTTGCCGATGACTCCGAAGACTCCAATAAGCTAGTTTACACGGCTCTCCTTTTTGGCAGTGCAGCCAACCTGAACGTCATAGGAGTGCAATCCACCATGATTATAAAAAACCCAGCCCAGCCGAAGTTCAACAGCTACTATTACCTCTCTGTGGAAGGAATAAGCGTGGGGAACGTGTCTGTCAATATTCCACGAGGAACATTTGATATACAAGCGAATGGAAGTGGGGGATTCATCATCGACTCTGCAACAGCGTACACACTGTTGCCACACACCGCCTTCGTTGCGGTAGCATCTGTGTTGGATTCTATTTTGGGTTCTGCTTCTTTATACCGGAGAATCAACAGCTCTCGAGATGGGTTTAGTCTATATGCTATAAAGCACCTGAATTTGGCGCACCTGGTGTGAATATGACTTTTCACTTGGGTGCGGGCGCAGATTATGTTATTGATGGAACACGCAATTTCATTACATACACAGATGCTGATCAGTATGTAGTGTGTCTGGCAATGTTGGATATGGGGGACGCTTCTGTTGAAGATGTGCCAGCCGTCCTTGGAAATTTTCAACAGCAAAATTATCATATTCTGTACGACAATGGCAACGACTGGCTTTCGTTTGTCCCCACAGATTGCAAGTCTACATTATCAGGCCTCTCACTCGAGCCCAAATATCCAAACTCCAAAGGTCCCAACGTGTGTTGCCATGGTTTGCTGCTGGTAATTCTTTCCATTGTAATTTCCTTATTGGTGTTATAATAGATTAATCGCGCAATAAAATTTGTAGCTTGTTTCTTGATCTCATTCGTTTGTTCAGTTTGAATAATACTAGCAGTTGCTCCATAACATTTAGTGGCCATGACAATAAATATGTTAAGAAGATTGTAAGCACATATTATTCAATAAACCATGCAAATAATGCAATTGTAGTCCTTTTTTATTTAGAAAGTAGTTATGTTTTTTTTAAAATATTTATAAGACTTTTTATTAGGTAATTTCAAATAGGTTGAAAGTATTGTATTTTATTTTTTTCAATAAAAGTGGATTATTCAACTAAACTTTTTTATTAATATTTTTTATTTTTTACACAGGATTCAAAGAGCATACCGGAGGAAAGAACCCTGGGAAGAAAACCTCTGGTCACAACTCATAAAATAAACTTATAGTATCTAATGGGTCAGTTTATGCACCCCGCCGAAAATCACATACAAAATGCGGTGACAACACATATAATATCAGTTTTGCATAGAGCCCATATGACAATTTGCCAAAAAAACCTATCGGATAATTTTCAAATCTAGACTCCACAGCTGCATAATTGTTAGTTTTAAAACCAATAGCATGACGCTTAGCTCGAATAAAATTTGCATTGTGATCATAAACTACCATGCCTACCCCAGCCAGCCTAGGGTTACCACGAGAGGCCCCATCAAAATTCAGTTTAAAGTGCCCCTGTGAAGGAGGTTTCCAACTAGCACAACATCTCTTACCTATTGTATCATTCTTTTTTAAAATTGAACCATGAGAGGGTAAAATTGACAGCATCTTCCAAACTCTAGTAACTCTACTATCCCAGTGTGAAAAAGAAGTAAGATTTGCCAAATTCTTATAAATAAATGACAAAGCAACCTCAAAGATTGAAGACTCAATTTTTAATAAAACCTCAGACATAGGAGACCTTTTTTTTTAAATATCCTGTTGTTTCTCTCTAGCCAAACATTCCAAATCACGATAGATGGAGATATGATCCAAAGGCATGCATAAAAAGATGAGGCAAACATAGAGGGCCAAGATCTAAAATGGGAAATGAGATCCTTACCAATAACAAAGGATATATTTAACTTCTCAAACAACCACTGCCAACATTCATATGCATAATCACAATGTAGGAAGAGGTGTGAAGAAGATTCCAAATTTTTGTTACAAAGGACATAAGGGAAAATAGCAGTAATACCAAGCCTGTGTAGTCTCATACATGTAAGGACTCTGTCCTAAACTACCAACCAAGTAAAGGCTCCAGCTTTAGGAAGACAAGCCAAATGCCAAAACAACTTATAAGGCCAAGATGATAAATCTTTAGCAACCATAAGAGAATTGTAACCATCTTTAATAGTGTACTTACCAGAAATATTCTTTGTCTAAATAAGTTCATCCTCAGAATCAGAAAGAAATACAATTCTATCCCCCAAAATATTCTCAAAATCTAATTTCATGCTTTGATCAACATCTAAGAAATCAATAGACTTCCATCTAGCTAGCTTAAGGGGTCCACTAGTCACAATTTCAAAATAATCTACTACAAAAACACCCCAAAGGGAGGAAAGAACATTGATCAGAGGAGACCAATCCCTAATATTCACCAAAGGTGTGTGTCCATTCCATACTTCATCCCATAATCTGACCTTTCTACCATTATGAACAATCCATGAGAGATAAGGAAAAATAACTGACCTACATTTACAAAGGAAATTCCAAATAGCAGAACCCGAATGCAAATTTGAGACTTTAAAAATGTACTCTCTCAGTCCATTATATAAATATTTGGCAAACATAATCTATGCCCATAAGGAGCTAGGCTTATCATATAATTTCCAAACCAACTTAGCACCTAAGGCTAAATTCTGATTTTCCACACTCCGAATTCCTGTTCCCCCAAGTTCCTTAGGCAAACATACCTTATCCCATGCAACTAAAGGGAGTTTCTTCTTGCCATCTTTATTATTGTTCCAAATAAAATCTCAAAGAGTATCCTGTGAACTAACAATAGCTTCTTTTGGAGACTTCAAAACAGACATGAGATATATGGGAACAACATTCAAAACAGACTTGATGAGAACAATTTTACCTGCCAAAGTTAACCATCTATGATTCCATGAGAGAATTCTTTTAGAAATGACCGAAATAATCTTATCCCAAAAACCAATCTTATCCTGTTTAACAAATAAAGGAATCTCAAGGTAAGTACATGGAAGATTTCTAGTCTCAAATCCCCAAAAGGATTGCAACCTACACTGAACCAGTTGTGATGTATTAAGGAAAAAAATCTTTGATTTATCACCATTCACTTTCTGACCAGAAAATGATGCATAATTTTGTATAATTCCTTTAATCACTTTTGCCTGTACTAACGAAGCATGTCCAAATAACAGAGTATCATCTGCAAAGAGACAATGAGAAATACTTTGGGGAATATTTTGAATCCTTATACCTTTCCAAAGCCTCCCCACTTTAGCAACCCTAATAGCCCAACTAAAGGTTTCAGCTAGGAGAATAAGCAAAAAGGGAGAAAGGGGATCTCCTTGTCTCAAACCCCTAGAGGAAGTGAAAAAACCACAAGGAGAACCATTAATTAAAACTGAGAATCTTGTAGAAGAAATACATGCATGAATCCATTTGACCCAGGCCTTGGAAAAACCTAACTTATCAAGAACAACACATAAAGCCCCCCACTCTACTCTATCATAAGCCTTCATCATATCTAGTTTAAGTATCATGGCCGAGGTTCTTTGGGTGGAAATAGAATGCAACACCTCATGTGCTACAATTGCACCCTCTGTCGTCTCCCTTCTGGGAACAAAATCACCTTGCTCCAATGAAATGATCCTAAGTAGAATTTTTGCCAACCTAAGGGAAATTGCCTTCATAAATATCTTATACAAAGTGTTACATAAAGCAATGGAGTGGAAGTCATAAAAATTCTTAGTATTCTCTTTTTTAGGAATAATTGCAATCATTGTAGTATTAAGTTCTTTTAAAATAGACCTATTTCTCCTAGCTTCCTTGAGAGCCAATAAAACATCATTTCCCACAAAATCCAAACATTTCTAAAAAAATAAAGGAGTAAAACCATCTGGTCCTAGAGCTTTATCCGAATTCATGGCAAAGACAACACTCTTAACTTCTTCTAAGGAAAAGGGAGACATCAACATCTTATTGTCATCCAAAGATACTAAAGGAGGAATATTAGATATAATATCATTGCTGAGATTTCCATTTTCTAAAGATAATAATGACTTAAAAAACCTAACTTCCTCTGAAGCAATGTCCTCTGGCTCTGTCAATAAATTCACATTTTGACACTGAATACAAGATATTCTATTCTTACATCTTTTAATCTTAGTTGAAGAATGAAATTTTTTTGTGTTCTTGTCACCATCTGAAAGCCATAACTCTCTAGATTTTTGTCTCTAATAGATTTCCTCTCTTGCTAACACCTCCTCAAGATGTAATTTTAGTGACTTCAATTCATCAAAAACTTATGGCACCATACCATGTTGAAGCACATGAGTATTAAGACACTCAATCATATCTTGAATCCTTTGTTTCTCCTAAAAATTTATCTTAAAATGCGAGATATTCCATTCCCTAGTATTCAATTTCAAATAACTTAACTTCTTAGCAATCTGAAACATATGAGACCTAGAACAAAAAGGAGCAGAATTCCACCATTTCATAAGCAGGGGCAAAAAGGAAGAATCCCTAAACCACATGGGCTCAAATTTAAATGGAGACTGAAAAGAAGTCCTATCCTCAATAACTAAAAGGGAAATTGGAAAATGATCAGAACCCAAGACCGGAAGTATTGTATTGATTTTTTTTAATATTGATTAATATTTTAAGATAATTTTATTAAACAATTTTGACTATAATTATTGTGATGTTTAATGATAAAAATCTTTTCATGGAAACCTATTTAATAATTTGGAGTTTTAAACTCAATACCATTAGAAGCATATACAAAATAAAATATCAAGTTGTGTTCATTAAAAAAATTACAAACCATACATAATGCTGATAAAGGGTCTTCACTTTTAGTAACAACAGGCTCAACTAGACATGATGCTAGCCTAAGAATTTCTCCTTCAATCACATCAATTTAGAGGTGCGGCATTTACAAATAGAGGAAATTATTGAAGTGTGTCTAAATATTTTATGCTTGTTTTCACATAAAATGTGGCCAATTTAGAAAAAATTAATATGTTCAACCAATTGATTATGATTGACTACCATATTATCTTACCATAAAGAATGTATAGTGAAAGAACATAAGCTACGGTTTTTCTGTAGTAAAATTGAATACTACCCTAATTAAGACCTTCAAACTAGTTTTATTTGCATATCAAATAACTTCTATGAATCAATAAGACACAAAGAAGAAACAAGATTGCTTTAATAGTCATAAACATCTTAGAATATGGAAAATTTACACAACAAGAATGTATATAAATTTCTAAGAATAGGTAATCTTAAACTTCTACAAGATAGATGCACAACTCCACCTATTCTACAAATTAGATATAAATACTTTTCATTATAGACAAATACTTTCTATATAATAAAATGATCTTGAATTTATCTAACAATATGTCTATGAAAATAAAATATTAAATATACAAATCATATATATATAAGAAATTGAACATTCTAACAATTTTATTTGATTCATTATTCATTTTCTTCAAATATGATAATCATGAATAAGTTCACAATTTCATGCACTATAGCATGGAACACAAACACAAGATGGGTAACTCCTATTTTAAGCTAACACTAAAGAAAAAGATTTGAAATAGAATCTATGAGCGATGGGTAGAAGTTTCCTAAAGATAGCATATAGGATAGGGATGTTTAGATTCTTTTCCCCTTGGAAGTTCTAGTGTTGGAAGTGGGGCCTTCGTAAAGGTTCACCTAGTGCAGAAGGTCAACATGGATTAGGGTGTATGTGGATCCTCTCCTCACTTATCAGAGCATAACGACAATTCATCCTAGAGCAGCTGAAAGATTTTGTTTAATGATAAAAGTTGTATCCCCATAGATGGGGTTTCTGTGGAGCAATCAAAAAATTGTACTTGTTTGAACATCAAGGACCTATGCTTGAACCAATTGTTGGCTAAAATGGATAACTCATTAGTTGGTAAGTTCTTGGGGAAAAGGCCAAAGATATCTATGGTTAGAAAGTGGACATCTTCTAAATGGTTGGTGAAAGGAAGTCTTTATGTCTTTGAGCTTCCCAAAGGTATGTTTTGGTTCTCCTTTTCTCTTAAAGAAGACTTCCTCAAGATTTTCTCCTTTGGGTCATGGTTCCTTGTGAAGCTACAACTCATCCTTTATCATTGGTACCTAGGGTTTGAGCTGAAAAACCTTGTTGGGGCTAATCCTTCCTAGGTTTTCTTTGTGGGCCTTCCTCTTGAGTTTTGTGTTGATGAGATTATTGCTATAATTTCCAACTCCTCTAGGTAGTTTTTATCCTTGGATTTGATCACTAAGCATTGTTCCAGATCAATGTTTTCTCAGATCTATGGAAGTGTGGTCTTGAGATCACCTTTTCTAGTTTCTATTGAGTTAAAATCAGATATAGGCTCTTGGCTCCAGTTGATTAAGTATGAGAACTCTACCCCATTCTTGCAGATTTTTCTTTAGTGGGGAATCTAAATATCCATTGTCATAAGGATGGACACAAAGGTGATAAATTGAAGGCTAAAGGTAAAGGAAAGTTCCCCCTTCATTGGATGGTGGTGTTGGCTCTAGTACTAGAGCTCTAAACTAGTTGGTGGTTTCTATTCTATTGCAGGATTATGGATCCTCTCTCCCTATGGTTCACAATAGGTTTCATGACCCCTTGATTGGGGCTATGGACTATCCCCTTTAAGTTTCATTGGAGGTGTTTCTCTCTTTACAAGAATCTGGTGCAATCAGGAGCTCTTCCCTATTGGAAGCCCTTGGTTTTAGACATGTCCTCAATTCTAGATAATATTCCTTATGTTAAATTAGAATTTTTTAAGGCCCTTCCCTCATTGGTGGATGCACCCTTACTCTATCCCAAGTTAGTGATTCCTTTGAGAGATTATGCTCCTTTGTCTTTCTCTTCTCCTATGATGGATAAGTTGGTTGTAGGAAAGTATACCCATTTGACTCTTGGTTTCTAATCTAACTCTCCCTCTAAGACTACAAGAAAATCAATAGATGTGGGAAAATATTTGAAGGTGGGTAAAAAATCTGCTAGAGATGTAGCTAATCGTAACGAAAGTACCCTTGAGCAGATTTGCTCCCACACTCAAATGAAATAATTATTTCTTGGAATATTTGGAACCCAAATGGTTCTCACAAACAAGTTTTGGTGAAAAATCTAGTGAAAGACCTGAAGCCAAACATCTTTTTTCTATAGGAGACAAAAATGAATTATGATGATTTGTTAAAGATTAGTAATTTCCTTTGGCCCTTTTCTAGTTCTATTGCAATGAGAACTAATGGAGCTCCAAGTATTTTAGCAACAATGTGAAAATAAAACAACCTTATCAGGGTCCTTACATGCGAAGATAAAAACTTGCAGATCATCTCCTTTTCTGATGAATCTACAAAAGTGAGTTAGATCTTTACTAACATCTATGCACCTAAAAATTTGGTCTCTAGGGGGTAAGTGTACCAACATGGTAAACATAAAAGTGGACACATGCAACAAAAAAAATGAATTTTTTCATAACCCCTGCGTGTTCTAGAAATTCAGAAACATCCTAGGCTTGGTAAAACCAAGCCTAGCCAAAAACAATTAAAAAAACAAAAAGTACAGGTTTTCAAGAACATTACATTTTATAATAAAAAATCAAAATTTCCTTAAAACCCATACTGGTTTTGAGGAACATTATATTTTATAATTAAAAATCAAAAGTTTCTCAAAACCTATATGGGTTTTAATGAACGTTATACTTATTAGAAACCCACGGGTTATGCAGAATTAGAAGTTTTGGCCTTAGTTCTACATAACCCGTACTAGTTATATAGAACTAGGAACCAAATAGGAAGTGGGGAAAGAGATAGAGGGAGAGATAAAGAGAGAAAGGGAGAGAAAGAGAAAGGAGAGAGAGTGAGAATAGGATTAAGAGAGGGAGAGGAAGAGAGAGAGAGTAGGGAGTAGGAAGAGAGAGATAGAAAAGGATAAGGAGAGGGGGATGAAGAGATAGCTAGAGATAGGGAGAGAAGGGGATAGGAAGGCAGGGAAAGAGATAGCAAAAGAAAGATAAGGAAGAGAGAGAGAGAGAGAGAGAGAGAGAGAGAGAGAGAGAGAGAGAGAGAGAGAATAGGATAAGGAGAGGGGGAGGGAGGGATATTGGGAAATGGAGAGGGGGAGAAGGAGATTAGAAAAAGGAGGGAGAGATAGAGAGAGAGAGAGAGAGAGAGAGAGAGAGAGAGAGAGAGAGAGAGAGAGAGATAATAGGATAAGGAGAGGGGGAGAGAGGGAGATTGGGAAAAAGAGAGGGGGAGAGGGAGAGAGAGTTAGTGATAGAGAGAAGGGGATATGAAGAGAGAGAGAGAGAGAGAGAGAGAGAGAGAGAGAGAGAGAGAGAGAGAGAGAGAGAGAGAGAGAGAGAGAGAGAATAGGATAAGGGGAGGGGGATGGAGGGAGAGGGAGAGAGTGGGAGATTAGGAAAAGGAGAGGGGGAGAGGGAGAGAGAGGGAGATTGGGAAAAGCAGAGGGGGAGACAAAGAGAGAGGGAGATTGGGAAAAGCAGAGGGGGAGACGAAGAGAGAGGGAGATTGGGAAAAGGATATATATATATAGAGAGAGAGAGGGAGAGTAGGGTCAAGAGAGGAGAGGGGGAGTGCGAGAATATGATAAGATAACGTGAAGTGGAGGGAGAGGGGGGAGAGGGAGAGGGAGGGAGAGTGAAAGTGAGAGTAGGAGGAGAGGGGTGATAATAGGATAGGATAACAAGTGAGAGAGACAGAGAGAGAGAGAGAGAATAGGATAAGGAGAGGGGGAGGGAGGGAGCTTGGGAAAAGGAGAGGGGGAGATGGAGAGAGAGTTAGTGACAGAGAGAGAAGGGGATGTGAAGTGAGAGAGAGAGAGAGAGGGAGAGGGAGAGAGAGGGAGATTGGGAAAAGGATATATATATATATATATATATATATATATAGAGAGAGAGAGAGAGAGAGAGAGAGAGAGAGAGTATGGGGAGACGGGGAGAGACATGAGGTAGAGAGTATCAGAAGGATAAAAGTGTGAGAGACTGGGCATAGGGAGAAGTGTGAGGGGGGAGAGATGAGATAGAACTCAAGGAGGATAATTAGTGGTCAAAATAGACAAATACGGTGATGGGGGAAGGAAGACGTGAGAGAGAGGAAAAGAAGAGAGACATGCATGTATACAAACATATATACATATATCTATATAAATATATGTATATATAACTATAGATATGCATATATACATACATAAATACATATTATATATGTATGTTTGTACATATGTGTAGTAAATGCTAAGTATACAAGTGTATAATGTTATGTCTTCATAACCCGTACGGGTTTTGTGAAACACAAAATAATGGTTTTAGTTCTACATAACCCGTACGGGTCATGTAAAATTGTGAATAGTACTTTTTGTTTTTCAAAACCCGTGCGGGTTATGAAGAACTATGAATAGGTTTTTTTGTTTGTCAAAATCCATGTAGGTTTTGGCTTGGTAAGAGGGTTGGAAAATGACCCTAAGGCTTGCAAGCCAAATTTCCCCCATTTTTGTCCCTTTACACATTTTTTCATCTTCCAACATGATTTCTCAATTTTTTTGTCATCAGGTTTACAAATGATCAAGTGGGTATCTCTAAAATTACCTCCATAATCTCACACGTCTTCTCAGGCTTTTGACCATATAAATATTTTTGTTTTTGCACAACATTAGCATAGTAAACTTTAATTTTCTTTACCAGTGCCTTGACAGTCCTCACAAACATATGTCTACCAGTTTTTAGTAACTTTTGATATACTTGACCAAGTTAAAAATAAATTACATATTATCATTCTACACTATATTCTATACACTTTTAAAAAAAGAAGTTTGCATTTTCAATTATTTTTATGCAAGTTATGCCCAGCACACGAACATGTACCAAATTTTTAGGATGCAGTCACTATTACTACTTATCAAATTGCTATTAGTTTCATATCCAAAGTCATACTAAATATTCTAGTCTGTTAGTATTACCAAATCATGTAGTCGGTACACACAGAGAAGTCGGTATGAATAGTCTAGTTAGTTACAGAAGAAAGCAGTCACAGAATGCAGTATTCACCGAGTTGTTTACTGAGTAATGTTTCATGGCTACCGAGCAGTAAAGTTAACTCACCGAGTTGATATTCACCGAGTGAAACGTTTTACCAAATACATTGAACCTGGTCATGCACATGAAAACGTGTTACAAGATTGAGGCACATCTAACCGTTTTACATTGTAAATTGCACTAGGAGATTGTGTATGATTACAAGGTCAATCTGACCAATGAAATATTTTGTTTATATATTCATTCGAAGAATCTTTTTGTAAGATCGAAGCAATGAATTAGATCACTGCTATAAGAGATCTATTTATACAACATGATTTTAGGGTTAAAAAAAGAGAGATGTGAGATATGTGTGTGTATGCATGAAGGAAGACTATTATAGAGACACAGAGAGGTCACTGAGAAGGTTAACAGTGAATAGTCAAAGAACAAAGTAAATAGAAGGGTTTACCAAGTTACAGTATGGGTTACCGAGGTATGCTACAAGCTAGGTAATCTTATTCTGAGCACATAGAATTTGCTATAACATTTTAGATGTAAAGTTGCAGATATTTGTAATGATTTTATTGTAAAATTGTGAAGTTGTAAGAGAAACCTTTAACAGGGTAAAAGACTCTAACCAAGTCTATAAATTGTAAATCCTCTAATCAGGTGCAACATTTATATAGTGTTGTAAAATCCTTTAGTAAGGTAGATCTAATAGATCTTGATACTCCTAATAGGGTAAGCTATCAGAAATAGCTAAATGTAGCTCTAACTGAGAAATCTTTATTATTGCAGTAGTGAAGTTGTGGGTGCCATCCCCACCACAGTTTTTCTCTCTAACCAAGAGTTTTTGCATAACCAAAATATATGTGTTATGGAGTGAATCATGTATGATTGTTATCTGTTTGTTTTAACTTTATTTTATGTTACTACACTATTCTATTTATGCATAATAGTAAGATTATTATTGAAGAAAAGTTTTGGAGTACTGACTCACCCCTCCCCTCTCTGTACATTAGCTTTCCATATTGGGCCTAACAATTGGTATTAGAGCTTGAATCTTGGAAAAGGGTTTAACTACCTAAAGAGAAAGATCTTAGCAATGGAAGGATACAAACAATCATGGAGGATTGTGTATCTACAAGAAGAGCTGGATAACGCAAATCAAGTGATTGCAGACATGCAAAGGAAAATGCAAAAATCTTTGAAAGTAAGGAGAAGATTATCTGATGACTTGCAGGATTCTCAAGAGCTAGTGGAACAAATCGAGACATCATCTGAGAATAGTATATCTGAAGAGACTGAAGAAATGATTGGAATGTTGAAAGAAAAGAACAAAGCATTGGTTGATCAACTGAAAGCAATGAAAAGAGAACATGAACATTTCAGTACACAGATGACTGAAAATCTAGATGCATTAAGGATAGCTGAGGATAAAGCAAGAGATCTACAAAGAGAGAAAAAATAGCTTGAAGTTCTAGTATCTGATAGGGATGATGAAATCATAAGGTTAACTGGTATTCAACAAAAGATGACAGATCAACTAGGTTATGCACATAATGAAGCAATTCTGAAGAATGATGAAAATCAATAATTGAAACTTGAAGTATCAAGGTTGACTAGTGAACTTGAAATAGAGAAGAAATTCAAAGAATCATTGGAGAAAAGATATGAAGCATCAAAGATGTTGGATGAGCAACTGAATACAAGAAGACCCTACAAAGATGGAGGACTCGGTTACAAAGGAAAAGAATCAACTGAGAAAGGAATTCATACTACCGAGAGAGGAGAATCATCAAAGCAAGCTGGAAACAGGAATAACATCAAAAGGAAGAAGCCTATTTGCTACTACTATGGAAATCAAGGTCATACTGCCAACATATGCTAGATCAGAAAAGGTAATCAACCGAATATCACTAAGTCCAATGGATATTGTTACAATTGCAATAAATATGGTCACACATCTAATCAATGTAGGACAAAGTCTATTAACAACTATCAGAAGGCAAAATTCAAAGGGTTTTGTAGAAACTGCAATAGATATGGACATAGTATCGAGAAGTGCTAGTTTAAGAAAAAGAACTGCATGAAGTATCCACATCGAGAAAACACTAGAGGTTACTGAACTCACACAGATCCTCACTGACAATATGCAACAGTACCATGGGACTACAATACGAGGATATGGACATATTAGTGCCAACTGTTTTATAAGATTTGGAATGAACAATCGGAGATCATGGAGAAATCTTGGTATGGCATGTTTTCATTGTCACAAAGTTGGACATTTAGCTAGAGATTGCAGAGATCAACCGAGAAGAGACATTGAAGAGATAAAAGAAAAATTCAAGATGATTTGGAAAAGAAAGAAATGATGTCAGATGAAGAAAGCACCTTACCTACTGAGTTAGGTGCACCCATTTCAAATTAGTCAAGAAAAGGTATGAAGGGACTAGACTCTCTAAAGGTTAAATCATAATAGTTCCTATTCTATTATGTACAAAATTCAAAATTTGCATAGTTAAGATGCAATTAGTCAGTTTATATACTATACAAGAAACCTATCAAGTCGGTTAATAAAAGAAAGTTAGTTACTTGGTTAAAATAGAAAAAGGTATAAATCGGTAAAAGGTGAACCAAATGCATTTAATGTCTTGACCTAACTTGCACAGAGCCCGATAAGGTATTTTTGAGTACTTAAAAGTGTTTTCGTGGTCATTTTCATTCACCCAAGTTTTTGAGAAGCAGAGCAGAGCGAATCAAAGCGATCAAACTTCATTTAGAGAAAATTTCAAGGTATTTACATCAATCTATTCACACTATTTAGCTGGTTTCCGATCTAGTCAAATTGCTATTGTCTACCGAGTGTGAACCGTCAGTCGTTTGTAAACCCTAAGGATAATTTGTCAAATCTTACCCGAAACCTACCATGGCGCCCAAGATCCAAGACCCCGTAGTTGTCCAAAATGTGGAGAAGCCCTCGCTGAAATATTCTCTAACTCCCAAAGTTGCCTCAGAACTGGATGACAAAACTGCATTTTCACTCATCCCGGATTGAGTCTTGTTAGTAGAAGATGTCAAATTCTTCACCAAATGCCATGTTGAGGAACTCGATCATGTAGAGATTAGTGACACATATGATGAACTTTGCATTGATGGCAAACTGGATAGCAAATTTGAGCATCTCAAAATCAAGGGATTAACTGAAGCCCTAGTCTATCCCCATGTGTTCAAACCCTAGTGGGTTAAGTTTGTCTTGAGCAGAGTACATGATGATTTCATGTGGCTACAAGAGCAACCGTTTAAGATCACTAAGGAAATCATTCACCTGATCACCGAGTATCCCATCTATGATCATGCACGAGCATAGAAAATGATATCACAAAAGGAGCTAATCAGTCTAACTGGAGTAGAATCTAATTACCGAGGACTAAAATTGAATAATGTCACTGATGCAGAACTCAAGTTTGCAATTAGAGTTATTGGTTAGTGTTTCTTCCAATCTGCAAGGGAAAACAATGTACCATGTGCTGCAGTTGACTTGGCCTACAAAATAGTGAAGAAGGGAATGAAAGTAGACTTGTGTGAAGTACTAATGAAGAACTTGTTTGAGAACCTAAACACAATAAGGAAGCCGAAGAAGAACAACTCAGCAAATACACTAAAGTTCGGTTCACTACTTGTATGTAGGTTTTTCTACTTTGAGAAGTTCTTTCACTCAGTCGGTAAAGTAGTATGGGAGCTACACCGACCTATCACCCATCAGATCAATGACTTCATCAAGAAGTTAGGAGATAAATTTAATGATATCATGGATGATTACTTCAGCAAATTCCAAGAGAAAATGCACCATAGGTACAGGATTCCACCATAGCTGGTAGAAAAATACAAGGACAATATATGTTTTGAGGTCGATACTGATTATTGTTATGTGAATGCTGTTGAACCGAGGACTCAATCATTGCAACCAATGGGTTATGAGATTGATTATGATATAACACAGCAACAAATTGATACCTATTTATCATTGCCAAGGCATGCAACCGAACTAAGGTATGGAACCTATGAAGAGGTGAAGGAGAAAGTAAAAATGAGCATTGTAGTACCTAAGGCTACAAGAAAAGCTACAAAAATGATAAAGGTTTTATCTAAGAAATTAGTAGAAGAATCCTCCTCTACACCTGTTAAAGGTAATCTTTCCATTACCGAAGAGGAATCAGAAGCTCAAGAGGCTGCAATAACATTGAGCACAGAGTTTCCAAAGGGTAAAGTTCTGAAAAGAAAGAAACAGGACATCACAAAGGCCCTACCGACTCCAGCAACAAAGAGACCCAACACCAGAGCTTCAGTTGCATCACCGAGTAAGAAGCAAAAGAGTGTCATTGCACCAAAGGAAACCAAGACCTATAAGAAATCTACTCAGAGCCTCATTTTGGCAAAAGAGTCGAGTGATACAGAGTCTGATGATGCAAATAAATTCCAGATTGTGAAAAGAAAAAAGGTAAATATTCACAGTGTTGAAAATTTTTGTCCCAATCTTAAAGAATATGGTGGATTTGCAGGATTTAGATATGTTAAGTATGAGACTAGGAATAATGATGAGAAGTGACAGATTGAAGAAGATGTCATCTGTACAGTTCTGAAGTTTCGGCTAGCTCCATTAGAACTAGCAAAGTCACTTCCGAGTGAACTATACTTACATATTGATAATAGATGAAAATATGTAATGGACTCAAAGAGAAAAATAAGAGAAAGAAGTCTAGTCCATCTATTTCCTGACATGTTCATAACAAAAATCAAGGAGCATTTGACCACATACAGTTCTAAATTTCTTGTGAAACAAAGAGCCTTAAAATTGATGAATGGGCTATACATTGATGTGGAGAATGAGAAAAAAGCCAAGTAGTAGGAGATCTTCAAACAAAAGGATTTCAGTGAACAATCTCAAATTAAAATTGTTGATGTCACCGAGCAAGATCCAGATGTCACCGAGGAAGGTCCAGACCTAGTTAACACTATTCAAATTGATTAAGATGTAATGGATGAAGCAGCACTGGAGTAGGAAATGATTGAAGGCACTACTTATGCAAAACTTGTCTCTAGAGAATCTGTCTTAGAACAAGTTCAACCTTATCCACTGGTGAAGCCACCTATCTCAACCGAAGCTCCCAAGGACATCGAGCAAGGCACCGAAGGTAACAAATTTGAAGCTACAGGAGATACAACCAAAGATCAGACGTCTCAAGCACAGACAAGCACTACAAATGTTATAGCTGAGACCCCTAGCACTGAGCCACCCAAAGACACTACAATGACTAAAAGAACCGACCAAAGTGTTGCATCTACCGAGCAACCTATTGAGGGTCAACAAACCTCACAAGCACTTGTCTTAGTGCCACCGACCAAAGGAAAAGAGAAGAAGGTGAGAAAGCATGGTTTCAAATTTTACTTATCTAAATTGATTGTGTTTCCCAATGTAGACATCTCCAAATTGAAAGGGCAAGCACTCACTGAATTTGGTGAACTATGCAAAGCAAAGGCCAAATAGGAGAAGCAACTGGCCATATAGAAAAAGAATAAATTACTTCAGAAGGTTAGGACAGTACTCATAGAAATGCTACCTTCAGCAACAACGTCACCCGATGCAGCCATCCATTTTCAACTGGATGAACTCCTAATTCAGATTGAAACATCTGGAGTTGATGCATCTGAGTACTTAAGCAAGCTCAAGGATAAAGAGCTAACTGCTAAAATGATAGAGGAAGTACAGAAATCGATTGTTGTTGGCAAGGTAAAACTTGTCAAATTCATTGCTGAGTTGTCCCCTCAACTCAAGCATATTCTTTATTTATTCCAGAAACTGTGTACATTTTCCTTATTCATTAAAGATGTCAAAAATAAAACTGATGCAATTGAGAAAGAGATCACTAATCTCTCAACTAAGTTGACCACCGAGATTAATTCAGTTCAGAATTTTTATACAAAGCTTCAACAGCTCATGGCTCAACAGTTAGAACTGAGGAATGAAGAGCATAAAATAAGGATGGATATAATGACCCTTCAGACATTATTCCTTCCTCATCTTTCATCAGTACAAGAATGGATCAACAAAGCTACATGCCTATCAACTACACAAGAGGGAAGCACTCTTGATGGCTTAATATCACTCTTATCTGATATTCAAGCACAAAATTCATTAATGGAAAGTGTAAAGGATTCACTCTCAGTCACCCTCACTGACACCCAGACCAAGTATAAGTCTATTTTTGATCAGTTACTGCCTCCAGATGGAAATTGAGTTTTTGATGTTTGTCAAAAAGGGGGAGTAATATTATGATACTACATAAAGGAAAGTAATACCCATCAAAGGGGGAGTAATTCTATATTTGGAGAGTAATATAGTTTTGATAACACAATTTTGAGTATTGTATACAAGGGGAGTATACCGAGCAGAAAATACAGAGCATTCAGAGCACACTAGCACAGAACAAAATTGAACATGCAAAATTTAGAGTTATGTACAGAATAATGATAAGGGGAGTATATCTGCATATACTACTTCATTGACTATTGTATATATTGTCAAGTATAATCATTTTGCAAGTATATAGTTTTTGAGTTATGACTTTGAAAGTAGTTTTTGTCAAACATCTCAACTAATGTAAAAAGGGGAGATTGTTACTACTTATCAAATTACCATTAGTTTCATATCCAAAGCCATACTATATATTCTAGTCGGTTAGTATTACCGAATCATGCAGTCGGTACACACAGAGAAGTCGGTATGAACAATCTAGTCGATTACAGAAGAAAGCAGTCACAGAACGCAGTATTCACCGAGCAGTAAAGTTAACTCATCAAGTTGATATTCATCTAGTGAAATGTTTTACCAGATACATTGAACCTAGTCATGCATATGAAAACATGTTACAAGATCGAGGCACATCTAACCGTTTTACATTGGAAATTGCACTAGGAGATTGTGTATAATTACAAGGTCAATCTAACCAATGAAATATTTTGTTTAGGTATTCATTTGAAGAATATTTTTGTAAGATCAAAGCAATGAATTAGATCACCGCTGTAAGAGATCTATTTATATAGCATGATTTTAGGGTTAAAAAAAGAGAGATGTGAGATATGTGTGTGTATGCATGAAGGAACACTGTTACAGAGACACAGAGAGGTCACCGAGAAGGTTATCAGTGAACAGTCGAAGAACAGAGTAACAAAAGGGTTTATCAAGTTACAATATGGGTTACCGAGGTATGCTACAAGCTAGGTAATCTTATTCTGAGCACATAGAATCTGCTATAACATTTCAGATGTAAAGTTACAGATATTTGTAATGATTTTATTGTAAAATTGTGAAGTTGTAAGAGAAACCTTTAACAGGGTAAAAGACTCTAACCAAGTCTATAAATTCTAAATCCTCTAATCAGGTGCAACATCTATATAGTGTTGTAAAATCCTTTAGTAAGGTAGATCTAACAAATCTTGATACTCCTAACAGGGTAAGCTATCAGAAATAGCTAAATGTAGCTCTAACCGAGCAATCTTAATTATGGTAGTAGTGAAGTTGTGGGTACCATCCCTACCGCGGTTTTTCTCTCTAACCAAGAGTTTCTGCGTAACCAAAATATATGTGTTGTGGAGTGAATCATGTATGATTGTTATCTGTTTGTTTTAACTTTATTTTATGTTACTGCAATATTCTGTTTATGCATAACAGTAAGGTTATTATTGAAGAAAAGTTTTGGAGTACTGATTCACCTCTCCCCTCTTAGTACATTAGCTTTCCATATGGGCCTAAGAGTCACTTCAAAAAATCATAAAAAATAAAATACTTAACAAAAAATTACAAAAAAATACACAACTTCTAGATATTACTCTTACCTATCATCCTAATATATTTTGTGTAGCCCACAAAAACAGCTATGTTATATTTTTATGAAAAAATCAAGAACAATTTTTCATGCATGAGAGGTTTGACCCTATTAATCTTATCCAATTTTTAAAAACTTTAGTAGTTTAGAAACTAGATTCAGAGCATTAAAATTATTATTCTTTTGTCAACTCCTAGTTTTTAGTAAATGACCTTCAAATATCTCTTTGAAGTTCATGTTTACTTGTTTTCAAGAAAAAAGTGGCCACTTATACCCCCCTTTTTGTTCACCATCTTGGTGCACTTATCCTAGGAGTATATTTTGGTCTTCTCTTCTTATGGGGTTTGAGATCCTTCAATAATGATTGATGGTTTCTAATGCGAGACTTTGACTCCCACCTTTTTTCCTTTGAAAAATGGGGGAGTTCTTCAATTTTTTCTGATAGTATTTCAAATCTCCATGGTTTCCTATCAAATGAATGGTTGTCTGACCTAGAGGTGTCAGGCCATAAGTTTAATTGTCATAACCTCCATTTTAGTGTGGTCTTAATCCATGCTAGATTAGAAAGATGTTTTGTCTCTACCTTGGGAGACATTTTAAGGTTCATCTCCCTCCATCCTAATATTTGGTTAGGATCTGATAATTACCTAATCATTTTCAAATGAGATTCCTTTAAACCCTGAAAGTTCCTCCCTTTTCATTTAGAATATATGTGGATTCGTGATCCTAATCTTAGGTTCCTAATTACCAACTAGTAGAGTTCTTACTTCATGGGCACTATTATATCTTAGATTTCTAGTAAACTTAAACTCTTGAGAAATAATTTTAGGAGTTGGAGCAAGTCCTCCTTTGGTAATATTTTTTCTCAATAGAAGGACCTAAAAGCTAAAATTTAGTCTATTCAGCTAAAAAATTAAACATCCTTTTGGAATCAATTATCTATATTGTCATTGATGTTAATCTGGTGGTCTAAATTGCTTTAAATATGGTGAAGAACAATATGCATTATAGTCAAAGATTAGTATGTAGGTTGCTATGGATGTTTTCATTGATGTTGTAGTACTTTATTGCTCTGGAAGTATGTTTTAGCAATATGAGAATATGTGTATTGAGATATGTGAGTTTTGTTGGTCAAAGCATTTTCTTCTTTGCTCCGGAAGTTGTTCTCTGGATGTTTTATTCTAGATGTTTGTTCAAGTATGCAGTGATGAAATTCCCTCTAGTTATTTTGATCTTTGGTGATAATGGTTTCATGATCTATCAGTCACATCTTGAATCTTGCAATGGTGAATTGGATCATGATTATTGCCTCTAGTTCTTAACTATGGTTTATCTTGGTTAATTTTTCTCGAGATGTTCTAATTTATGCTCCAATGATCGCAACACTTAGTCAGTGTATTGCCTTGGCACTTTGAGGACATGTTTATCTTGGATTTGACCAATATTGGAAGTTGATGTTTTAATCTGATGGTTGCAACGTGTATCTTAATCATTGAGATGTTCCTTTGGAGACATGTTTTTGAGGTCGACATGATGTATATTTCCACTTGACACTCATATACATATGTAGGTACTATTGATTGTAATAATCATCAAAAAATGAAAAATGATTAAGAGAGAATAAGAAGGATGTATTGCAATGAATTAGGTGAAGAGCAAGCAATAGTGTAGAGAAGTTGGAAAGTTGATATTGCATGACAGTGTTTGGAGCAAGTAGATTGTGAAGTGTTTTGCATAATTTCTTAAATAGATCTACTACAAACAATTGGTGTGTTGTTTTCTCACTTAACTGGAACTGATACCATGCATGTGTAGATGCAATTTTCTCATTTCACTTCATTTTTGTAGTAAGCCTTTTTGATAGTAAGCCATTGTATTTGAGTAGTGAACCTTCTGGGCAACGAGCCCTTCAATAGTGAGCTAGTTTTTGTAATCTCATCTAACTAGTTATATTTTCTTGAGAGTTAATCCTCCATGTTTTTTCCCATTTTTAGTTTTCCACGTATAAAAATCTGGTGTATCTTGTGTGGCTATGCTATGTTCTATCTTTCATTTCAAGGTTAATTGAGATTAGGTTAAGTTTCAAAACATCAAGATATTATACATTTAAGTTTTGTAAGTTAGAGGGTTACTGATTCACCCCCCCACTTAGTATTCTAATCTATTTAATAATTGATATCAGATCTTGGCTCCTTGTTTCCAAGCTTAACCACTTGAGGGATATCTTTATTTAAATAGTTTGCTCCTATGCAAACAGATGGAGAATATCAGATCGATGAAGAATTGAAGATATCCCTTAAAGATCTTGAAAGTGTGGAATTTGTGAATGAATAATTGAAAGAGAATGTAAAGGAAGCAAATGAGTGTGTAAAGAAACTGAGAGAATAGATTTGGCCGTTCAAATTGAGACATCAAGAGGTTGACAAGAAATTGAAGCAAGTGAATGAGACTATTGTGAACTTAAAATTGAAGAAAGAGGAAATTAGGAAAGTGGAAGAAAGCTTGAAGAGCACAATTTATCTAAAGGTTGAAGAAAATTGAAAGTTAGAACAAGAATTACAAAAGTTGAAAATAGAAGAAAGATTTAGTGAAAGTAGTATGTTATTAGATCAACTGTTGTCAATGCATAAATCTCACAAGGATAAGGAAGGATTAGGATTTATCGATGATTGTTTAAAAGGTAAAGGGAAAGAAAAGATGGAGACTAAAAGGAAGATCGAAGCTGGAAACAAAGTTCAGAATCTCGAACCTACTACAAATAGACCTTTGGTTCAGCAACCTAATGCTCAAAGGTACTCATAATTTAATGGCTATTTATTTTTAGTGCAATTATTTTGGAACAAATCTATAGAATGAAGAAGAAATTTAAATCTAAATATTCAATGCTTTGGATGTGGAATTTTTGGACATAAGGCTAATAACTGCAATTATAAAGTTATGAGTAGAAGTTATAGACCTTTGTGAATGGAATGAATGGTTCACATGTGAATATTCCCTTTCAAGGTTATTATTGCATATGCTATAAATTTGGTCATAAAGATAATCAATGTAGATCTAGAGAAAATTTAGTAAGTTTGGGATAGAGGAATGTAAAGTGCTATATTTACAAAAAATATGAACATTTTGCTAACAAATGTAGAGTTGTGAATGTTGTGGTAAAATAAAAAAAAGCTAATACCATGGTCTAGAAAAGGAAAGAATCTACTAAGTCTACTACATCTACGTTCAATATCAGTGCCTCTTCCCTTTTAAAATCAATCTGGTAGCTTCGACTTAGGGGGATTTTTTAAAGACTAAACTATCAATACACCCTCGAGTGAAACAAATGCATTATGGTTGTAGTATTGATGTTTTTGTATGATGTAGTGAATTTTGTATGTTGTATTGTAAAAATTAAACAATGTCACAATGATAAGGCAACTTTTGATGTTGAAACCCTAGGCACACCAAACAAGATAAATATCTAATTTCTGGGTCAATTTGTGCATTAAGCATTGAAGATTTTGAGAAGCGGAAGGGGATTCAAGATAACTTCACACATAAGTTATTTTTCATATCTTTTTCTATGGATTCTAAGAAGTTGACGATTTCGACAATAATGAGGATATTCATTTAGATGAGTATAAATCATGAGAAAAGTAGGAAATTGGGAAATTATTTATCAAATGAAGGTATGTAGGAAATAAAAAATTTAGAAGATAAAGGTTTGGACTTGTGGAACGAATTCCCCTAGTAAAAATGAAGACATGATAAAGTTTCTCTTGAATTGCATTAAGGATTATCATATGATTTTCAACAAATACAATTAGATTTCAAAAGAAGTTATTTTTAGTGTTTCTAGTTTATGTGATAATGGACCCCTTGTAGTCAAGAAATCAATCTAGAACAAAGAAGTTGAAACCCTAATTGGTGTCGCGGGTGATCATCGGGTGCTAATAATTGATAATTATTGATCCTATCATAAGGTATGTGGCATATAAAATCTCTTATAAAATCTATTTCAGAACAACTATTTTTGTACACATTGGAGATTAGACGATCAAAGAAGATAAGAACTTTGATTTATGTGAATTGTTGAGAACACAGTTGGTAGAAAATATTAAAATGACAAAAGATCAAGGATATCCTTTCTGGTTTGGTTTCTTGATTACATGTTTGATGCTTTACTTCACAAAGTCATTATCCTTTCTAGTTTGGTTCCTTGGTTATATGTTTGATGCTTTATCTACACCTGATATTTGTAGTTCTAAGATGGTCAACCTACCTACTCCTAACAATTTAGCTTGAACTTTTTGTCATAGGTTCCAACCCATTTTCTATTCTTAGATCTAAGTTTGTAGCTTTGCAAGATATTTGAAACACTCCCTTGCTGTTATTTTATGTCAATTTCTCATTTTTTGTCCTATATCTAGCATTGCAATTTAACCCTAATTCAAATTTAGTTTGATCTCAAAAAAGGAGGATTAATTTGATCTATATTTATCCCTTTTATTATTGGTTAAATCAAATTAAATTCCCTCCTTAATGTATGGTTGGTCCCAAGTGAAGTTAGTTCTCTCTACTATTCTATTTGATAGTTCTCTCAACTACATTTGTACCTATTTATAATATAATTAATCAATCCATTCAATTAATCTATTTTATCTATTGCTTTGCATATTCTATTTTTTCATCAATTTTCTCGACTAGTGCTAGCATTATAATTTGAGATCTTGATCATTCCTACATATTAAAACTATGGTCAACATCAAAGGTCCATTCAAACAAATAATTAATAATATTTTATTCCCTCAAAATATGAGAAAAATTAAGTAACAAAAGTTTTGTGGAAGGAAAAGAATCTACTCCATGAAATATGCAAAATTCATAGAAGATTAGTAATATGTTCTATTGCTCAAAAGTAAGAATAAAATTATCATTTCCATCTCATTTATTAAGTTCTTTCAACATATTTCCTAAGCTTTCTCTAGGAAATGAAGGATGGCTCAAGCCTCCATTGAGTTTTTGGTGCTAAACCCTGTAGAAAAAGAAAAAAGAAGTCAACTATGCCAACATTATCCAACCCAATCCCACCAATAGCCATAACTCTTGTATTCCATGAGAAGAACTATAGATATTAGTTTTGAAAAAATCCAATACAAAGGGGGATATTTACCTACTTAATTAACCTTATGGGAAGGCTCGATAGTAAAGTGAGGAAGAATAGAGCTTAATTAAATGATTTAATTAGATTTTCCTCAAAATTTAAATATCTTAAGAAGCAAAAATTTCTTTGATAGAATACTTAGCTATTAAAATTTCTATATTGAGTAAAAAAAATATACTAAATATATCTAATAAGCCTCTAATAACTTTAAAAATTTATTTATTGTAGTAAAAAATTATAAAAAATAAATATAGGACAACTATCCCAAGAAAACAAAAATATTAAGCTAAAAGCAAGAGAATGTCCCAAATTGGCCTAACAAATAGCTTTTATGAATAATAGCTTGATTCAAGATATAACACCACTGTCTCAAAAGACCATCAACAAGAGGAGATTTAAAATAAAATGATCTTAACACTCCTCACTAACCTAACCAAAAAAAATTAAAAGGATCTTTAAATCTCCTCTTTTTAATGTTTTCCTAGGAAAAAGACTAATTGTACAAAGAAATAAAAAGAAGAAATTACATTTAGACCAACAATACTTATTCCAATATATTTTTATTAGAAGGATTCTTTGTATATATTTTTTTCTTGTTCTTAAATTTGATATCCATAAATAACTAAATAAATTTGAAAAAGATTATATCTCGAGGAAAAAATATTTATTTCTTCTAGAAAAAAATATGAATGATCTTAAAGAGTAGCCATAAAGGGTAACAACTCATATCATTACAATGATAAGGGTGAGAATCCCCTACTATGTTAGAAGATCTAAATTTTGAGCCTATGTGTATGTGTCAAAATTATTTAGATAGTATCACAAGTGATTCAACAAGTTGGAATCCGTGAAAATTTCATCTCTATAGAGAAAATTATTGTTGTACAAGTAGCATAAAAAGGTAGAACTCTACAACAATTATAGTGAGTTTAGTTTATCTTTTACTTATAGTGTATAAATTTAATATTATAGGGTGTTTACTAATATTGAATCAATGTAGTCGCTTCTTTCTATCTTATGAGTTCTTAGCACTTATTTAAATGAAAATAGAACTAGTTTGAAGCTATTTATTATGAATGGATTCAATTTTACTTTAACAAAAACATATGTTAGGTGTTTAAATTATAAATTATTTTTGGTAAGATAATATAGTAGCCAATTATATTATTGGTTCAAGATAATATCTTCTACTATATTAACTATATTTAATTTGAACGTAACCACAAAATTATTACACTTTAACAATTTGCTCTATTTGTAAATATGACTCCTTTAGCTTGATGGGATTTAAAAAGTGATTTTTAGGTTATCATAGCTAGTTAAGCATGTTGTTAAGAAAAGAGAAGATTCCTTAACAATTTTGTCCATGATTCATATTCATTTTATCTTGTGATTCTATTTTATATGTACTTCTAATGATATTATTATGCCTTTCAATTAAAACGAGTTTGAAATTCTTTTCATAAAGAATTCAATATAAATTTACATCACAATGACTAAAACTAAAATTATCTAACATTAATTCATTATCAAATATCCAATAGAATCACATCCTGATGCTAGGAGAGGAGGTGTTGCACATCCACTTTTGCTAGCGGACCAATATGGAGGTGTATTCTTTGATAATGGCATGAGCATGTGAGTTCAAGCCAGAGGTAGAAAAAGAAAAGCTTACTTTGACAAAATTGATAGACGAGGAATACTTAATCAACCTCGACTCCATCTTGGAGTGGGTTGTCCCTCAGACAGGCATCCGCATCAGGGAGGGAGACGTTGAGGAGGAGATATTGCCATTTGTTCGAGGGCCAGAAAACCGCATTAAGGAGCAATGCTTTGAGTGAGCTCGCATTGGTTGGGAAGCCATGAAGCTCTGTGTTAAGCTAATCAGAATAGATGAACTATTGAAGGCCCTCAAGGTGGTGGCGCGTATGGAGGTTGGGAGAGATCTACGAGACCGATTTGAGGAAGGGCAGGCGGTCCAACTGCTAGCAAGTCTAAAAGGTGACCTTGATTTTGGAAGTTTGGATTGCATCTTGAAAATGAAGAGTGAAGCAGCAAAGGGAAAAGCACTAGCAGATATCATGGATGAGGAGCAGGCAAACCAGAGCGATAGTGACTAAGCAGCCATGGGGCCATGGTGTTTGTTTTGTTTTTATTTCCACTGCTGTTTTTGAAAATACTTTTTAAGGATGACTGCAGAGATGCACATGACTGATTTTTATTTCTTTGTTTTTAGCTTTGAATGTTCTCCCTAGTAGGTCAGGACTGTTAAATTTTGGGCCGATGTTTATATCTTGTATGGCCTTGGATGATTGTATATCTTTTTCTGAATCAATATACTACAAAATTACCGATCAAAAAAAAAAAAAAATTTTGACAGATTTAAAATCAAACCATAAGATTAAAAAATTATATATATAAATTATAACTTAAATTCAAGATAAACACATCATACATTACTATTAATTGTACTATTTATTTAAAATGCATGAAACCGTTTATTGAATAATATCTTAGTTTGGAATACTCTTAATATATCTATGGGCTTGCCCATACAACGTTACAGAGCAATTGCTAGATTTATAGCATATAATTGATCTATTATAAAGTTAAAATGGAAATCACAATACAAAGTATCACCAGCAGCAAATGGGAGTTTTGGACTTTGGATATTTGGTCTGGACAAACGAAAGTCTGTCATTGACGTTATAGAGAAGCCTCATATATATCCAACATTGACAGACACACTACAGACTGATCAACGTCTGTATATGTAATGAAATTACTGCTTCTTTCAAAAACATAGTTTGTACCCGCCATAAGGTGCTCGATAGCATAGACTAAACCCATCCCCAGAGGTGTTTATTCTCTGGTTCTCAGAACCAAATAAAGAATCGATGACAGATGCCACTGCACCGAAGGTGGTACTATTATCTCCTCTTCCTATTCACTATTGTTCTTGCCTCCACTTTTACTACTACGGAAATCCTCGTCTCACCCCAAAATTTCTTGTGATGGTTTCCTATCTCAATCTCATATATCTACGTCCTCTATTAGTATAGCTTACGCATCAACCGCTTACTTGGGTACCTTGGTAGAATAAACTATTCAGTATTGCTCTTGCCTCCAATTTTACTGCTAGGGAAATCATCCTCCCATCCCCCAATTTCTCAATCTCATATATTTCCTCTATTGGTGTGGCTTATGCATTAACCACTTACATGGGTAGCATGGTAGAATAAACTATTACTGCATTGGCTATCAACCATACCCTTGGATCTATCTTTGGGATTGCATTTGAAACTGGCTATATCCGGAAACCAAAGGGGATACCACCTTTATTCCTACTAACATTCGTAGGACGATGGGAACATAAATTTTATGAAGCTAGAAATATTCAATTCGATATGCCAGATTTTATACATAACGTAATTCCCTCCACCCTACATTAAAATCATAGGGGCAACTATAACCTTCACCCATTTTGAGAAATATAGTTTCGAAACTAACAAAAAAAAATTCTGTTTGATATGATCTCTATCTCATCCGTCAGTCCTATCCATATCATTGCCCCATCACTATATAGGTAAATTTATTATTACTTTATGGTGTCTATATAAAAAGATATTACAAGGCTTTCCAATTTTTTTTTGAAAATTCATGATATTTGAAATATATTCATTAAAACAAATAATGCATAATTAGATAGAGCACTACATTTATTATGATGAGTTTATGATTACCTTTGTCATCAATTTTTAGATATTCTTATTGTATATTTTTTAGTGTTCTATAGATAGTGTTTATTGTTAATAAAGTAATTTAGCCACTTCTTGTTGTCCTATCAATTAGTAACAACTATTGATAATAAACTATTTTGGAGGTCTAAATTTGACATCCATTCAATTTTACTTCAAAACAAAATCATATCTTAGCTTCTTACATTGCTTATGATAAAATAATCCAAGAGTTGATTGCGTTGTACATTGCGTTGTACATATCTGTATACTTATGAGAAAATTGACAGTTGGTTGAACAGGTGGAACTGGGAAGACCAGAGCAGAGGACATACTTGAAGGTGGGTGAATGTGCGGGTAGGGCTATGCAGTCAAACCAAATTAGATCGCCGCCAGGGTGGCGTTCTCATGCCGATCGTCATGAAATATGCTCCTTCCTCGCCTACCACAGGAGCACCCATACCCACTTGGGTTTCCAGTTATTCTGAACTTAGAGCTCTAATTGAGGCTTCCATTCTTTTGAGCCTGGTAAAGGTTGAATCACTTCTCAACTGGTGGTTTGCGCCTATTGTTTCTGCAAGAAACAAGCTACAAAAGCAGATTAGCAGATTCACCGCAAGAAATGTCACCACATTTTTGTATGCCAATTGCGATGCCCTTCAAATGACCTTTTGTATACTGAGTGCAGGCTTGCTTGCTATGGAGTAGGGATTACCTTTTATAAAGGTACTTATTTATCGGTAAGTCCGTTTCTGATATCTTTCTTATATTTGCTTTTCAATATTAACAGCCTGCTGATTATCGGACTATTCTTGTATGGGGTTTGGGCGGATATATCGAAAATTCTTCCAAAGGGTGTTACATTCAAGACGATTGCGAGGGAATAAATCGAAAGAGCTTCTTTATTTTGACGAAAGCCTTCCACAGGAGGACGATACGAAGCTGGATTCGGGCAAAAAGTTAATAGTTTGTACTTGTCGAGAAGAAATTGCTTTCTCGTATCGAGAATAACTAGACTGTACTAGTCGAGAATAAATAGATTAAACTTTTGGAGAATAAGAGAATAACTAGATCGTACTCGTCGAGAATAAATAGTTTGTACTTCTGGAGAATAACTAGTTTGTACTTGTAGAGAATAAATTTTATTTATTAAGCATGATTTTGGGTGGTGGATTTGGGCGGAGATATCAGAGATTCTTTCATAGGGTGTTTCTTATATTTGCTTTTCAATATTGACAGCCTGCTGATTATCGGACCATTCTTCTGTGGGGTTTGGGCGGTTAGATCGAAGATTCTTCCATAGGGTGTTTAATTCGAGATGATTGCGAGGGAATAAATCGAATGAGCTTCTTTATTTTGACGAGAAGCTTCCACAGGAGGACAATACGAAGGTGGATTCAAGCAAAGAGTTTGCATAGTTCTTACTTGTATGAGTTTACATAGTTTGATCGTATCGACAATAACTAGATCATACTCGTCGAGAATGAATAGACTGCACTTCTGGAATAAGAGATTAAATAGTTTGCACTTGTGAAGAATAACTAGATTGTACTTGTCAAGAGTAAACATAGTAAATTTTATTTATTAAGCATGACGTATTTTTTTCAGAGTTCCGAATCTAGATTGGGACAGGCTATGCAGTTAATATTATATAAGGGACACATTTCTGGATGGATTTTTTTTTTCATAGCGGCTTCCCAATAGATTTGCTGTTAGAAATTTCCTAACTTTCATTTGTATATGCAAACCATACATCTACAGCAAGTTAAAATAATTGTCATTCAAACTCTAATTGCTTATTCCCTTATTCACTTATTCTGGGTTATTCTAGTGGGGGCAGGGATGCTAGTTTATTGTGTGGCTTATTTTAGTGGGGGGAGGGATGCTAGTCTATTGTGTAGAGAGGTTCGAATGAATGCATACAGAAAATATTTGAAAATTTGTACAAATATTTTGAATATCAAAAAGAAGAAATATACATGAAGGTAGTAACATTTTATTTTTAAAATATCACTGTTTTTTATTAGATTAGCAAGGAGACAGCCGTGACCGAAAAAAGAGAAACAACATTACAGCATTAACCATACATCAATTGTAAAACAACTAGTAGTAGGATACCAGTTCTAATAAAAAATTATCAAAATTTTTAATGCCCCTGAAACTATTTCTACAAATACTAGTATCATTCCTATTACTAATTATAAAAGTGTCATAGTATTTGTTGCCATAAACCATACTACTAATTCTGTTACCAACATTATCCTTATCAACCTTTAATAAACCAGTCTTAGCATAATTAATTAACATTAAGTTTTCCAAAGTGGGCACGTAGGCCTCAAAATGCCACAAGTTGTAAAACATAACAAAAAGGGAAAAACAGAGGAAGCAAAAAGACCATTACTCCTTGATCAGGTTCTACTCCTGCTCAAGTTTCCCTAAGTTCTGCGTCCAGGTCTCTTGTTGATCTTCTTCCTCCTCCTCGGTCATCTCCCATTCACCCTTCTTTGCCTTCTTCTTCCTAATTTTTCAATCAACCTTGACCAGAAATCGTACCCAGGACTGCACTCTTCATTACCCCATCCGTGATAGTACAAAGGACATTGAAATCATCGCATAGATTTTTCGCCTTCATATCTTGTTCCTCATAGTTTTTCTCTAGCATGGCCACTTTTTCCTTCATTCCATTCAATTGTTCCTCCAAGTTGTTGTTACCTCCTAGTCCGGCCTCATAGGTGAACACGAAACCATTTCCTCATCCTCGGAGGTGTTAGGGCTATTGAGGTTTTTGAAAGGAGACTCATGCTCACTTTCCGACTTGTTGTTCTCTTCTTCTCTTTCCTCTTCTTCTTTTGGGTCCTCATTGGGGCTTTCAATCAGATCCTCTTCCTCCACTTGGACATCTCCGTCCTTAGAATCATCCTTTGAGTCTTCTTCATCTTATAGGACATAAATTTCATTAAGGCTAGTAATAGTCATGTTCCTTCACTCTTGATGGGATTTTTCCTCTCTATAGCGTAGAACCTAGCAGACCTTCTTTCCCCCAGGCTAGTCTCAATTCTTTCCTACTCCAATCCCTTCTCACCTTCATCTTCATAATTTTGTATTCCTAGGTCAATTGTAAAGCTCTTTCTTGCCGACTCACTACCAGAATTGTTTGCTTTTCTAGGGGTGTTTTTTGGCATTTCAATTTTCCTCTTGTTAGGGGTTAAGTCCAACAAGGCTAGCTCAAACGAATTCTTTTCCAGGATCACAATAGGTCTTTTACCCATGTTTTTAACTAGACAGGAGGAGTTACACTCGTCCTTAGGCTTCTCGAGGGTTAAATTGGGATTTTTTAAGGGATTTTATTGCTGCTACCCTCACTGCTAGAGGAAGAAGAATGTCATTGTTATAACAACTCTTAATTTATATTTAAAATATCTAAGACAAATTAATATTTTTGAGTGACACTTTTGAGTTACATAAGAATTTAATCAAGTCCTATCACTAACACTATCATAAGTTTCAATCTAGTAAATAAATAGACATTGTCAAAGAAGGTACAAGTGAAAATGAAGTTGTCAAGCATTACAATATTTTTTACCAAAAGTTGAAGAGGGTGTCATATTTGGAGGACTAGACACCAATGTAATTGTTGAACACTAATGCATGGAATGAACTTGAGAGTAAGCTTTCATAAATGACTATCCTTGATAAGACGTATATACTTGCAATCATGTTGATTTTGTATAGAGCATAAATAGAAAGTGCAAAGGCATAACATATAACTCTTATCATAGCCTTCATAAATAGAAAGTGCAAAGGCATAACATATACCTGTATCAATCTTTTTTCATCACTTTTAATACTTTTAGTCCATGGATAATCTCAAATCCCTATTTATTAATTTTAAATTTATAAAAAGTATTTTATAATTTATCATATTCTAATTTATTGTTATAGAAATCAACATATCATTAAGTTACAAATAGATTAATTTATCCACTTTTTATTTTCAATATTTTATAATTTTGATTTTGTTAAAAATATATATAATAAATACTCAAATATGTTAAAGTGTACAATGAGCTCATTTACACAACTATTTAGCTTCCAAAATATGCATCTTGATCTCAATTTCTTATCATTTTGTATCTAATTTACATAACTAGAAGGAGAATAATTAAAATTGTATATCTTCTTACACAAATTCAATAAGGCAAAAAAATACTAAATAATATACATCTAGCAATTTTAAAATACTACAACTTAGTAATATAGAATACAAGATTAAAAAATATAATTTGTATTGTAGAAAAAAAATAATTAGGGTAGAATTCCATTAAATAAGAATTAAATTCATTATTATCAACACCAGGATTATCATACATTATAAAAGCATTATCCCTTCTAATAGAATTACTCAATTTATTTATAGAAAAAAAAATTGAAAGCATAATTGTTTAAATTGATAAGCATGTATAAAAGATCTACCAAAGTATCTAATATGTAAGTCAAGGTTGAATTGTACAAAATTATGTGGCTTTATAATTCATGAAAAACAACTGAGAGCCAAATTGAGATTTCTTAAATTTTCCTCTTAATTGATATGTTTCCATCATAATGATCTAGCCTTTTTTGAATAAGATTTATCTCTAAATATCATATATTTTACCATAGACCAAAACCTAACCAACTAACTGACAAGGTCATGATTAAACTAGCCTAACATAGGAAAACGAAAAACTCTAACCCAAGTAAAATTTATCTTTAGGTTCATGGCTTGATGGAAATGTCATCCTCTTCCAAGGTCTACAATCCTTTCCTTGATGATACTCTACCTCACTTCTAAGAGCATTAGCTATCCTACATCCACTTAGGCATTAAAATGACAACTAGGCCAAATCTTAATTTTATAAGATTCCATAAATAAAATTGAATTTTAGCTAATCGTCCATATAAATATTCATGCCAATAATTTTCACATTGATGTTCATATTAACTGCGAATGTTAGCAATACAAATCTCTAAAACAAAATAAAATCATCCATGTAAAAAGGGATGTAACAAAATCAAGTGTGATCAATGGTCACAAAGTAGATATATAGTAAATATTTTTTACTAGAATACTTGTAAAAAGATCAAAGGATCAATACCAATCCAAATACAAGAATCTTGGAATTCATCAAAAATAATAAAAAAAGTGTCAAATTGTGAGGGCACTATTAGATATTTCAAGTGATTAATGTTAGCCTTATTTGGAGGAGTAAAATCTACATGACACCTTAATATTATAATATCCAAGGTGCATTAGATAAAATGGTTAACATGTCATACTCATATATCTAAAAATTCACTAATCTCTTATAACAAAAGCATACCTCAAAACAAAAATTTTCATATCATAATAATGTCATAATGCACGAATGTATATTAGAGGTTTCCTATAACATTGAGAAGGTTTTATTTTCTACATAAGGGCAAGGTTCCACCTAAAAATTATTATGACTATGAATTCACAATCATAATTCCTAACAATTGGTTTTTTACAAGTAAGGCCATGTCAAGACACATAGAAGCTCAAAGACTAGGGTATTCTATACTTTCACTAATACATGAAATGGGTAACATCAAGATATAGAGATCACTAAATTCACAAAATATGCATCTAATCATATCATTCCTTATTGCTATATTCTATAATAAATAACATACACATGCTTCATAGGATCCAACACAACTAAGGCACTGGGGAATACCAACATAATGCTCCTACCAAGTATAATTCATTCATATATATACTAATGCACAATTTATAGGAGGTTAGATGATGTAGCTTAACTATATCCATGTTCCTATCATAATCTTAGACACAACAAGGTTTTGCAATATATATCATTGACTCAAATATTTCACAATATTTAAATATTTATTCATGTACTAACACAATCAAATCATACATATGACAATGTACCAACAAAAAATACAAATCCACAACGCACTTGAGGAAACATGACCACAAGAACAAATTTTTTACAAATAAGGTATACAAATACACCTCTTACATTTAGCTAACCATTCACATGAAATAATTCCTAGTGCTTAACCATGACCCATGACATCAACATTCATTTCAAATCAAAAAAATGAAAAAATCGCACTATCTAAAGAGGAAAAAACAACATGAATATGACCACCCAAGGGTCGATAAATATTTAAACTCGATTTAAATTAAAACATTGAAAAGGCCAACATATATTGAAGAACTTCTTAATAACTAGAGGGTCTAAGAAATGCTCAAAAAATATAATTCTCAAGCATATCATGCTAAGGGAAAGCCTAATGCTAAAAAAAATTCCACACATATGAAAAGAGCCACCAAAATCTCACACATGATGAGAAATGAACCAAGGAGAAATCATTAATGTACAAAGAAGAAATAATTTTCCAATTTAGGAGAGTCTCAATTGAGGTATCTTACATTCCTAGTGAAGCTCAATAGGACCTATGAGGCATCTTCCTACACATATTTTTATGGTTGATTTATTACAAAAATTGTAAATTACCACATAACACACCAAAGTAGTAAGGACAATAATTAATTCTCAAGAATTATTACTTGAACAACCATACATCAAGTACCAAAAATCACACTCAATAACAATAATTAGGGATTCTAGTGCTACAATATGGGCTCTGATACTAGATGTAATTCCCCATTTGAGACACCAACAAAAAAATATTATAAAATTAACTTTTCTTTAAATGAGGAAAAAAAAAAAAGATATTACATTAATATATTCTAATTTGTTATAATATTCCCAAATGTTTTGAGTTGAATAAAACAAAAATAAACTAAAGACAATGAAAACTTCCTCACCATTATATAGAAAATATTGTACTAGTTAAAAGCTAAACATTTATAGAGAAATTCAAAATAAAGAACCAATGAGAGAGATAGGTTGAAATGTAAATATGATCAAATACTAGCCCATGACCATGTTACTTTCCTCTCTCTAGATCTAGCCAACTCTTGATCCTTATTATTTTCTTCATAGTATTTCACTCCTAGCTTCATGATATGCATCATTGTTTTTAAATTATGATATTTATCATATCATTACATTCAACATGGAATCCTTGTCACCCATAAACATATTTAAATTTCAATTTATA
Source organism: Cryptomeria japonica (assembly GCF_030272615.1). Lineage (NCBI taxonomy): Eukaryota > Viridiplantae > Streptophyta > Pinopsida > Cupressales > Cupressaceae > Cryptomeria > Cryptomeria japonica. The sequence continues at coordinate 112,216,506 of NC_081408.1, forward strand.
AGTGTACATGATAGATGACTTGTTATATTGTGGAGTATATAGAGGAGAAAATATTTCAATTTAGTATTTTCATTCCAAAATTAACTCAATTTCTTCAATATCCAATTTTTAACACTTGTCTTTGAGTGTAGAAAGTTAAGATAAAAATCATAGTAATTTCATGGGGTCATCTCATACAATATTTGTATCTGAACTTCACTAGTTATAGACTCCAACCACACTAAATTAATTTGGATTTTCTATGTGTGTTTGCTTGAATTGATGCATTACAAAATAATTTGAATATAATGTAATGATTACATAATAGTAAATATAGTTTAATTAAACATATTCTTATTCCTTCTATTAAGAAGATTATTTATTATGTTTATATTGTTGGTTAGAGTGTAATACAATCATTAAAATATAAACTATAGTTTAAATATGAGTTATCCAAGTGTAGACACCTAAATTTGATCATCGTTATTTGATCAAATTAATTTTCATTATTCACTCTATTCTAAAGTCTAGCTTTTAATTAAATAATTTAGTTATTTAATCATATCTCATTTCCTCTGCGGTCCTAGCTAAAATAATTTAACTAATTAATCTATCTATCTAACATTTTGATCCCATTTGATTGAATAAATTCCATATTTATTTAATCAAATATCATTCATCCATTTGTTTTTTCCAAAATGAGTTAATTTAATTTATAAACCTCCAATTAAATTAAATAAACCTCCTTATTTATTTAATTTAATCTCTCTTTCTTAACTTGGAATTAAATTGAATTTTTATTTGTCTTCACTCATTCTCTCTCCAACCATCACATCCTCCTACATTTTCCACTTGCCTCCCAATCCTTGATTATTTTTATAATCATTCGCCCCTAAACATATACACATTTTTAATCCCAAAGATTAGCCAATAAAGTTAACCCATGACCACCTCAACCTTAAATGGCTAGTACTTCTTGTAAAGGGTGAAAATTAGGGTTTCCACCATAGGAAGGAGAAGACCACTAATTTTTCCTTAGGGGATAGTACATTAAAAATGGGTAAACCTAATAGACCTAGCCCCAAATCAACAAGGATAGAGCTAAGAATTCTAATTAGCTGTATTGGATTAGGGCTTGATTCCATATTTTTAAGTTGAATTGTAAAAATATTGAAATTAGGGTAAATATGTTGGAATTGATGTTATAATGCAGAAACAGTGAGCTACAACCGTCAGAAAAAGATACAAACCTAGATCTGAGTAATGTAAGATTTTTTAGATTTACTCCAAAAAGGTCATCCTAAAATTTTGAAACTGGTATTGCCATTGCTCTAGTCATCCAAACATTTTGTCATCTAAAGGGGATCTTGTTCATCTTTGAATAATGTTGATCCTAAAAATTTTAGCTTTGTACTTGTTCCTATGCATAGTAGAGAAGGGAAATAGGTTGAGAATAGGGGTTTGTCTTAGGTCAAACCTTGGTTTTAGAATTAACTATGAAATAAAAATGAAATGAAAATGAATTACCCTAATGAAAGTGATCTCCTTTGGAGGGTAATGTTGAATAATGTATGAAGAACTACTGACATACCTTTTCATGGATTTTTATTTGTCTCCATAAGGAATTAGGGTTTCATGTAGTCTTCATAAACATAGAACATGGACTTTTTTTCAAATGAGTGAAAGAACATTGATTTCTTTCTAACTTGAATTCAAATGATTGATTGTGTGATTTTGGCTTGATTTGATGTGTGTGTCTTGTCAAAATGAGAGGGGTAGACCTCCTTTAATACTTGGCATTTGAAAATCAACTCAATTTTATGACATGAGTTGACACAGAATCATAATTCCCACTCAAATTTAATGACCATTATGAGATACCAAAATCATCCCTATTTGGGAGGACCATGACATTGGGCACTTTGGTCCATAAGGACCAAGGTGCTATCACCCTAGTCCTAACCATTCAAGGATATATGAAATAGGGGGAAAAAGTGTGCATGTTGAAAAATGAATTATTTACATGGTGTGAGAAGAATTAGGGTTCCAATTAGACCTTGGGACATGAACACCAAGGTGAGGGACCAAATAAGGACAAAATTGTAAGGGAGTACAATTTACTATGCTACACTTCCTCTTCAATTTTTTTCCCTTCCAAGGAATAAATAACTCCTTTATTCCTTTCCCCCAGGTACCTTGGAGTGTGAGGACAAGAAATGCCATTATAGAAAATATTCTTTACACTCTTCCTTGAACCACCTTTTCCTCTCACCTTCTGACATGTTGACATTTGTCAAATTCACATTGAATGTGAGATCCCTAAGCTATCTTATCCCTTAAATCTCTTCTCTTGATCCTAGCCCTTTATTTGACCAATTCAAGAACCTAACCAAAAACAATCCTCATTCTCTCATTATGCAACAATTGAACTTACAATCTCTGAGCACTCACACCATCTTCATGCAAGCTTGATAAAATAGAGAGCTACCATATTGATATGATACCATTGTTTTAGCACACATCCAACCAAGAATATAGGAAACATCATTGCATAAAAAGGAAAGTTTAACAATATTTGGGGTTCTTGCTTTATTCTTTTTTTTTTTTGTTATTTTTCTTCCTTTTTCATCCTATCTTGATGTTTTGTTAATTTGTGTGTATTTGGTATTTTACATCATTGTTTATGTCCTTCTAGTTCACATGTTAGCATACACACTACATTATAATTAAATACTAAGGTTTGATAATGTAGTTATTCAATTAATGCATCACTATGAAGGATTACAAAATATATTTATATTATTATTTTTGTTTAATACATTAAAAAATATTCTCTAGATCTTTCTATATTTTTATATATTATAATAATGGTAGATTGTGCAAGAAGTGATATATAAGATAGGATCTCATGTTGGTCATTGATCATATGTAACTCCAAACAATACCTGACCAAAGATTAGAATAAATAAATTCAAAGTGAAATTTGGAATTAAAGGAAAAAAATAAGACAAAAATATATTGTTTTGAGAAGACTCTCCATACTCTCATCAAACTATCACTAAACTAGTGAATGAGAGAGTAGAGTGCTCTTTATATACCCAAAATATGGTATATACATGCAAGGAATGCATTAACTCCCATTCCACATAAAAAGTGGGAGGTTCTACCTACTTTGTAATATGCTAAAACATGTGGCACAACCTCCTTCCATGAAGAAATGAAAGGAGTTATCAAAGGTGGCACATAAAACTAAAAGAGGGTGAGAAACCTAACTACCCCATAATTCACTTAGAAAAATATTAAATAGTGATTATGAGAGGTGGAAAAATAATCCAAAGAAGAGTGTGTAACTCAACTATCCATGTAAGGGTGAGAGTTACACATGCAGATAGAGTATTTCACAATGTGTCCTCATATTAACCACTCCTAATAACCTAAGAAAGGGTAAATAATATGTGTAGGAAAAATAAATATCCCCTAACATAAGGAAAACAAAAAACTACACTAACACACCACTTAAGAATATCTTAGCTATGTTAAAACATAGGTCCCAACAAATGAGGCCATGTTAGATACCCATATACATAGAGATCCCTCCAAAATATGAAGCCACACCATAAGAGAAAGAGATCCCATTAATAGAGAGAGTAATAAGGAATAAGAAGACCCTCTTAAAGTAGATACTTTTTCATCCCAAACAAAGCTAGAAAATGAATGAACTTTCTTTTATTGAAGGGTTTGGTGAAGATGTTTGTAGTCTACTATTATGTGGAATGATACTAAAGATAAATTATTCCTTCCTAAATCAACTTCAAATTTATTGCATATGAATCTTAGTATGTTTTTTCCTCTAGTAATGAACTATATTTCTTGATATTTGTGTATCACTTAGTATTGAAAACGCCACAAAATTGAGAGGGGAGTGAATCAGTCAATAATTTAAAATAATTTCTTTTTAATCCTTTAAAATTCAAACCACAATTAACTTATCTCTAAAAGTATGAAACATGAAACCACTAAGAACAACACACCAGAGAGCGCTAGAATTATGTGGAAAACCCTAAGAAATGAAAAACTATGGTGAGAATCACACTCACAATATTAATAACTCATTACAATGTTTTAGGCCCAAGGCCAAGGAGCTCATTGCACTTGATTGGACTTAGAAGACTATGGTGTACAACCACAAGGCAAGATACAAGGGACTTTCATTAGTGAGATGCAAAATACCAAAGCACGATACAATGGATTGCATTAGTGAAGTGCACTTCTCTAGAGAAAGATACAAAGACTAGATAGGCTACAACATGGACTCACTATCTTCCCAAGGTGCATGGAAATAAGGAATTGAAATGAAGATGTAACAGTCATGGAACTTACCCTGAGACCTTATCAAGAAAATAATAACATAGAAAACACAACTCACTTCATTCTCTGTCACACAACACTATAAAACTGAAGATATGATTGTCAAAGCTCTTTACAAACTAAAATGTATAATTATGATTCTCCAAATATACTTGCACATAATTCACATACAATTGACAACAATCCACACACCAAATCATCTATCTACACATCCATTTATACTATGTTATTTATTGAAACCCTCAACTTGGTCAGGTATAGTTAGGCATAGTTAGAGTATGCATCAATTACTTAAAGTTGACCACCCACAATAATAAAACACAATGTGGTCCACTCTGGGAGATAAATGAGACCCAAACACATCAAAACACATATTTCTAAGTTGATTCCAATAAACCACATATGCTTAAACATCCTTTAAAATTGGTATCAAATATAATGTGTAGAAAATTAATAAAGCACATTAACCAGTTAACCCAAAAACATCACCCAACACAAAATACTCAATGTGGATCTAAATATGTTTCCGTAAGATCCATATTAAAATTTAACTCAACCTCCAATGTATATCAAAACCATAAGAGTTTGATACAAATAATATAAATTAACTAAGCTGGTTAGAAACCAACACAACTGAACATGCCAAGCAATAGAACAACATAACTGCACTTGCTAATCAAATCAACTCTTGAACTCTGAACTGGAATATTGTACAAGCCATATGAACACATCCTCCAAGTGGCAAAACAACAATTCTTATAGCATAGAAATGCAAAGAATTATTTGGATTAGTCCTAACAAAAAACCTCACTATCAGTGAACTACAACAACCAACTTCACCATTTGAATAATAGAGGACTTGAAAAAAATGATAGTGCAACATCCACAAAATAAAATAATTATATCCAAAATTCCAAGCCATCATGTCTAAACACTACACGAATATAGAGAATTCTTCCATAGCTACTTTAAATACTCTTTCCTACATATTGCAACTTTGACTACTCTAGCCTTCTACAAACACCTCCCTACATAAACACCTTATACTTATTGATAACAAAATTCAAACTCTCATTTCCAAACCATATAGTATATCTTAAAAAATGAACATCTTCCAGCTTCAACTTCACTTCAATCACCTTAACATACAATCACATACAAAAAAAAACAATGACATCAAACACAACACACCTCATGTTTCCAACAATCTACCCCTTTATCATTGATGACAATATTTATACCACCATAAAATAATAAACTCCATTAAATTCTAGTTCTCTCCCCCTTTGACATCAAGGACAAAGGGCACAACACTACAAATGATAATAGTCTGTACTGACCTCTGTAACTCTCTTCCCCTATCAAACCTCAAACAATTAATCTTAGCATCTATTTGATTCTCGACCATACAATTAAATACCTTAAATCTATCTAATACTTCAGATTTATTTTTGAAGAATGTAACACATGTCATTTTAGAATAATCATCAATAAGAAACATAAAATACCTTTCACCATTTAGTCCTCTTATTCTTTTAGGTCTATATAGGTTTCTATGAGTCAAGTATGATGGTTTTGAAGTAGAATACTCTTATTTCTTGAATCAACTCCTTGTTTTCTTTCCTATTTGACATTCCTCACACACCGTGTTAGCAATTTTGATAATCTTTGGTAAATCTCTCCTAGCATGAGTGAAAATGATCTACACAATGTTGTCAAAACTAATATATCGCAACCTTTTGTGCTATAATCAATATTCACTACTCTACACTAGTAGACAATTACTTCCTTTATTTTCCTTGACATGGTAGACATTCCCATTTCTTCTGTCTTATACAAGTAATCTTTTAGAACCTCCTTTTCTAACATCACATCTAAACCCATGAAATATGAGCTTCTAGCCTTTACTACACATTTTGATCACACTCAAAAGGTTATATCTCAAACCTTAACATAATAAAAATATATTGTCTTATCCTTACCATCAATAGATATGGTCCCTTTACCACAAATGGGTGTAGCCTCCTCACCTAAAAAATTTACTAATCGACCACCATACTTTTCAAAGTCAAGAAACTTCGAAGCTTTACATTACACTTTTGCATAGACTGTAGTCTTCAAAATTATTTATCTTTCACTATTCTTCTCAACATGCAAATTACCAAACCTTTGATCATTCTTTTCCTATATGGCTAAAAAATATGATTCTTCATTTGAGTCATCACCATCTTCATCTTAAGATGAGTAGGTCTCCATTAAACAAAATTTATTCTTAGACTTATCTCAATAATGTACTCTCTTATTCTTATAATCTATTAGGCAATTATCTTCTCTATTGATATCATAATCAAATATCTTACAATTTTCTTCCTTGTAAGTAGATCTAGAAGTACAATGACTAATTCTTTCGCAATTGAAACATTTAAAGGGAAACTTACCTTTGTAATTTTTGGATCCTTTCCTCAATCTTATCACAAAGTTTTCTTTGGCTTCATCCATGTCATTTCCTAATAGGTTATTGTTCATTCTTCTTAGAATCTTTCAATGCCACTCCCTTCTTTCATTATGGTGATCACTATGTTCTGCAATCCCAAAGGTAAAGATTAACCCATAGAGATAATCCAAGATCTATTTATCTATATCATAACTTTATTAAATGACATACTTCTTATGTTTATATTAGTTAGGCAACATTCTCATGACTATTCTCACAACTCCACCTTCTTTAATTTTTCCTCCAATCCCTTTGATTGCACTGACTATCTCATTTATTTGGGGTATATAGCCTTCAATTTTATCATCTTATGACATCCTTAGGTTGTCAAATTTAGGACTTAAATTATTAAACTCAACTTACTCAGTTCTCTCATCACGTTTACAAACAATTTACAACATATATGAGATTTCCTTAGAAATCTTCAACCCCATAACCTTCATGAAGTTTAGACCACTTAAACTACAAACAAATGCAACTCTAACATTTGCATTATTTTGGTGTGCCTTTATTTCCTCCAAATTATTAGGAACACTATATTTGGAGTAGTGTAACCATTCTTAACACTATTGCATACTCTAGGTGAAAAAGTTTCCAAATGATATTCCATCCATGCCATCCAAAAGGAGTAATGTGTGGCATCAAACTTTGGGGTTTTGTAGTTAATTTCTTGTGCCATCTTGAACCATCCTCAAGGGATTAAGATTCAGAAAGATAAATCTCACTTTAATACCAATTGTCAAATAGACCACAAGACCAAGAAAGGGGTAAATCAATATTGACCTTAAAAATTTCCAATTTTAATGCTTTAAACTTCAAAACATAATTAACGTATCTCTATAAATATGAAACATGAAGCAACAAAGTACAACATAAAATAACACTAGATTTACATGGAAAATCCTAAACAAGGAAAAATAATAGTAATAATCACTCACAATATGAATAAATCATGACAATATTTTAGTCTCAAGGACATGGATTTCACTACACCTAATTAGACTTGCAAGACTAAGGCGTACAACCTAATGACAAGATACAAGATACTTACATTATTGAGATTCCCAATCTAAGAGTAAGCTATAATAGACTTGCATTATTGAAGTGACTACTCCAAGGCAAGACATAGTGACTATGCAAGCTACTAAAAGGACTCACAATCTTTGAATAGGTATAAGAAAATCATGAATTGAAATGAAAAAGATCTCCTAGTCATTAAACTATGCTTGAACCTCTATCAAGAAAACGACATCATGAAAAACACAACTTGTTGAACCCAAGACAGGATTGAGAGGGAGGTGAATCGGTCCAAACAAATAATTATTGTAGCACATAACCAATTAATAAACAATTCATAACCAACACATGAACACCAATATTTTCTATGTGAAAAAACCAAATAGGAAAAATCCATGGTGAGCACTTACCCACAAAAAATATATCCACTATGAATATTAGATTACAAAGATAAGAGCTCACTACTTTGGACTTGTTTTCCAAGGCTAACTACTCATGGATCAAGATACAAAAGGGGACCTACAAAACCTAAGGCTAACTACACTACGATCAATATACAAAAAATAATATGAAAGGAAGGATCTCTAGATCATGAAGCTATCCTTGAACTATGCATCAAGTGACCAACATGAGCATACAACTCAGTCTTCAATTGTATACACTATCTCCAAACTTGAACACCTTCAAACCATTTATCATTGCTAGAAACCAATAATGCTTCTGACACAAAGGACCAATAATGCTTCTCATGCAAAGGAAATGATCCAATAATACTTCTCATGAAAAGAACCATCTCAAAATGTAAGAAACTAATTTGAGATGATTGAAACTTCTTCATTCATTGATTTTCCACTAGACTCCACTTGTATTGATGAAAGAATTAATCAAGACTATCCTATTTTTACATTGCTTGATGCTTTCATCTTTTGAGGTCACATAATTTGATCAACAAGTCCATAATGAATAGCTTCTTCAGCTTCTTCAGATTTAAACATCTTATGACATTGGAAATTATTTTTAATCTTTTGAAATGATTTCCCTTTCTTTAATGCGATTCGCCCAATAATTGTGAGTTCATTGAAGGAATTGAAAATAACACAATTAATCTCATTTTGATCACTTACTACTGATTGTTCATAGAAAAAAATTTGCGTACATCTTCAATAAATCCAAATAGATATACCTTGAATGCCATGCAATGTCTTCAATTACATAATAAATATTAAACATTTGTTGAGCATCAACTAAATTGCTGTATAGATGAAAAAAAAAAAAGAAAAAGGAAAAGAAGAGAAGAAGCAAGCTCCGTGAAATTCCATACTTTTTTATATTTTGACCAGTGAAAATAAAAGATACGCTAAAATTCACATTTTAAAGCTTTTCCACTTTGTTCCAGATCCAAATCAAGTTGTCCATCCAACATCTCCATATTAATGCACACCATGTATTCATTTTGAAGGCCTCAACACTAATTCTCTTACCAAGATTAAAAGCATCTTCTCCAACAAATAAACGATGCTCCTATTCTTCACATCAGTCAATATCATGCTCAACAACTTGATGGTGTGTGGGAAAACATGCCTATGAGAAGACTAGTAAAAAATACATGAGACTAAAATCAACTTATTATTTCTCCATAAGTCGTTATATCATGTTGCAGGGCTGCCAACTACACACATGGCAGAATAATACTTACAAATTTAAATTCATCAAGTTGAAGGCTTGTTTACCGCATACTCAGATTGCTAAATATTTTCTTCAATCTAGATAACGTCAAGCATGGCAACTTAATCTAATGAACAAAATTCAAAAACAACACTTTGATCATTGACTTATGTCTTGACTACATTGTGTTTGTGTGGAGGTACCTTACGTGATGTTCCAGCATGATGTGTCTCCATATTTCTCGAATAAGTTTACTTATCACACCAAAAAATCTTCTTATATCTCCAAAAAAGTAACAAGCTTACCAAGCTTTAATATCATAAGGCTGGTATATCTAAATCAATCAAAGAGATACAAATATGAAAATAAGAAAACCTTAAATACGATAGGCATTCAACAGTGGGCATCATTCAACTCACGGGAATCTTCAACATTAAATCACATTTGCTTCGCCAATAGTTAAAAAACACACTTATGGGAATGGTAAAGACACCTCCATATTTTCTTACATGCTAGTAATGATCAGAATTCAATGCTCATTCTCATCTGCTAACTTGAACACCTTCACACCATTTTTCACAGCAAGAGTTTGCAGTGATAGAGATTCTCCTCTCATTGTCATGTCTTAGGCTAGCACAAGTATTTAACTTGCTAAGATCAAGGAACAACATCCTCTATTCAATAATTCCGATTAAACAGGGTGCGTAGGATACATAAAGCATAGGAATGTAGTTGCACAATCATTGCTATAGTTACATAATAGAATGCAGACAATGTAATACATGATGCTCCCTTTTTAGTATCTCTCTTTTTTGGGTGTAAATAAAAAGTTCTGACATATTTCAATAAAATAAATGATCAAATATTGGTTTGACTTTTTAATTCAAAGTAATTAAAATTTTACACTCATGTTTTGAAATTTGTGTAATATGAAAAATTACACCCTATGCAAACTCAACACAATAAATGATGCCTTCCTCCATACTATTGGAGGTTCGGTGTCACCACCTTTTTCCTTTTGTCCACTTCGAACACCTCATCAACTTCGAACTGGAGTTTCACAGACTTTGTCGACCTGACACCTTTGGGATGAGGGTGCGGCATGGAGATGTTCGTGCAACATGCTAGCATCCCCTAAATATGACAGTCCCCAGGTGGCCATTTGAGTGTTACACTTGCACCCGGAAGGAATCATAATACTCTTGCATGTGTTCACCAAAGTCAGTTTGCCTTCCAAGGGCCAATATCTCTCCTGTTTGAAAATTGTTTGAGGATTCTTTGGTATTTTTAGTATACTTTTTGCAAGTTGGATCT